>NW_028280863.1:722500-1022500 GCF_059751285.1 Brachycentrus maculatus | reverse complement strand
AAAATATTTATAGTGATTTTAAAACAAAGTTACATTTTAATCATTTTAATTATTTAAATAACCATAAATATGAAATGATCCCAGAGAAACAAACAAACTTAACATTATGAATTGATTCTTTACTGATATTACAATTTTCTGCCTCCGTAGTGTAGTGGTAAGCACATTCGGCTACCATGCTGTAGGTCTAGGATTCGATTCCCAGGGGATTTAAAATAAATTTTAGTGTTTTTACACTCTAACATGTTTTTACTTTCATTACCCTGGACTAGTATCTAAATTACAGATCTGATCACTTTGTGTTCATAGAACAAGTGATCAAATTAACATTGCATCAATTTCATGCAGTGCTCTATAAAGAAACAAGAAAAAAGCCATAACGAACAAAAATCCATTTAATGTTCTGCGAACATTGTACATAATATCCAAGGTAAATAATTAATGCAAATAACCAACTAAATAGCCATCACACCGCTTCCCCACAGGGGTAGGCAGAGAGAATAGAACGCCACACCACTCTGTATTTGCAAACATTCTTCCCCTCTCCATGTTCATCCATCTCCTCATACATACCCGCCGATTATTACGATTCCTTACCTGATCACTTTCAAGTATTTGGCATACCTGATCGTATCATGTTTTTCTCGGTCTTCCTCTGCTCCTTTTTCCAATTGCATTAAATGCAACTCCCATCTAAAAAAAATCCTCTTTGCACCATTAGGTGCGGATAGGGGTCATTAGTAGTAAAAATATACAGAAAAAATATCTATAAGAAAAATGAGATTTGGCATTGTCTTTTGAACGAAAGTATCTTTAAATTATAATACAAATTAATATTGTTTGCCCGGGATTTGCCTTCAAAACTTTGGACCCGCGCAAGTGCAGAATGTCCCTAATCTCTCCATCCGCGGAGCCGCGAATCTGGCGGCGACTTAAGCGTCCCTCACAAAGCGACGAAACACAATGCGCCAAACTTGCGTCGCACTAATCTCCTACTAACGCCGCGAATCTAAACAGCGCCATTATAGTGCACCTTAACTATTCTACTTGCGAGTTGGCAAACTGAATAGTCGCGCCGGTCCCGCGCCGCCTCTGCACCGCGACGCGGGATCACGGGACAACGCCGTAACCGGACATTGTAGATAAGTATATGCATTTTGCATAAAATTAAATGGATTCTAGCAATTTTGACCTTTATACCAATACCGGCTTTTATTCTGTACAAAAAATTCAAAACAAAACAATAATTCACAACATTCAGTTGATATTTAGTGAACATTTAACTAGAAAAAATGATAAAATAATACTGCCATTTATGAAAAAAAGAGTCGCAAAATTGTTTAATGTACAAGGGTTTGAAAATGTATGATGAGATGCCCGAATGTATGAAGAATGAAAAGAGTCTGAAAGAATTCTATATCTATATATATATATATATATATATATATATATATATATATATATATATATATATATATATTTATATATATATATATATATGTAGATGTATTAAATTAAGTGTGTAAAATACCTTATATTATGTAATACAAGCTAACTTAAGAAATAATAAAAAATAATATTAAAAAATATAAAAAATATTCAGACCTGAAGATGGAAGCATAGCTCATAATAAAGTGGTAAAAAAACAGTTTTTTTCTTTTACAATTCCGTCATATCTTACTACAAAGTGAATGCCTAAACAATAAATAAAACAGTTGGAGTGTGTCCAAATACCTGTTAAATTTTCTGTTGAGTTTCAAAATTTAGTAGAGAAGTGTGGTTGTCGATTGTGGTAGAATGGTGAATGTTGCACGTGTGTAAAGTGTTCACTTAACTAGCCTATGACAGGTCAAAAACCCTGTCATATCTTCCAAAATAAAAAATTATGCTTACTTTTACTTTTACTTTTATGTTATTTTGAAAAGTAATGGGTTCTTTATTTTTATTTTCAATTTCAATTTCACTTGTTATATACAAATATTTCATAAAATCTTTTATGACACGTGTTTCAATGCATTCCCCACTATACGTGCAAAATACTGAACCCTCTTCGAGTGGAAAGGAAGGCCTATTGACAACAGTCAACAGTCTAGTTTCTCCTGAGAAGTTTTACATGGTTTCCTCCCAGCAATGAGCAAATGCTGAAAAATTCCTGATATGCCCACATTAGATTATGCCTCCTGTTCCCAACACAGCTTATCATATACAAATCCAAAACATTATTTTAACTAGAAGAAACGAAAATCCATTTATAGATCTGTAAACCTTGGACATAATAAGCAAGGTAAATAATAAATCCAACTCTCATATAAAAACAACATAAAACAAGCTGTATTTATTCCAGAGTAGTTGATGCAATGCCAACGATTTTTCTATTTTGTTATAACGAGTACTATAAAATCGTGTTGAATAAACATTAAATCCCTCACGTTTAATTCAACAAAAAGAGCGAAATTAGTAAAAACAATGGTGTTTCAGTTTGCTTCTAACGGCTGTATGTATCGCACCTCCAGAGCACACATTAACCTGCCTAATACCGGAGATCCTGGCGAGATGTAACGATAATGTTTAGCATTCTGCCTGCATTAACCCCGGCCCGCAGGACAAAAGGCACAGCCATCATTAGGAGCGAGCATTGTCTTACATTTTTAATTTCTTAGTTTGCATGCACCTGCTTTAATGTCCTTTATTTTGTCCTGCCCGCTCCTACAGGAAGGGTTCGGTCGTTAAAACGTTTCGAGTTTGGAAAGTTAGCTCGGATTATTTACTTTTATCAAGTGGATTTCGTTTTAAATTGGAAGTAAGATAAAAACAAACATTTTAGCGGATATTATGCGCGTATAAAATAATACGTTTTTTTTAGAACCATTCCAAACATCGTTAATCTTAGTTCTTTCAGGTGGTATGAACATGTTGAGTGAATGGATACCGAGAGTATATTTGGCAAATATGAGCGGTAGAACAAAATGTGGGTTGCCGAAAAAGACTTGGCACGATCAGATCAATGAGATTAAATTAAAAATGGATAGAAAAAAAATTAAAAACGCTTAATTATTTTCATATTATTTTTTGACATCTCATCAAAGATGAAGAAGAATATGGAAGTCTGGGCATTTACGGGGCTTACGACCGTCATAGGCTGGTTTGAGTGATCACTTTACACACGTGTAACATTCACCAATTCTACCCATTATTGACAACCACGCTACTCAAATTCTTGGAAGTTCTATATATATGAACCAATTTAGAAACCTTGTTCATGAATCTCTAGAACTTCACTAGAGACATCTATTGGTGAGATGTAAAGAAGCTTTTTATTAAGCAGAAACTCTTATATTAGTATGTGAGATCCAAACCTGGATTATAATCACACACATGAGAAACGCCAGAAAATACCATTTTCATTTTTATTATTAAGCTTATAATTTGACCAGATAATTTATTTACAACATTTTGAGTGTGTCCAAATACTTGTTCACAAAATCTGGATTATCTCCAATTACAGGAGTTATTTTCATATTATTTTTTGACATCTCATCAAAGATGAAGAAGAATATGGAAGTCTGGGCATTTACGGGGCTTACGACCGTCATAGGCTGGTTTGAGTGATCACTTTACACACGTGTAACATTCACCAATTCTACCCATTATTGACAACCACGCTACTCAAATTCTTGGAAGTTCTATATATATGAACCAATTTAGAAACCTTGTTCATGAATCTCTAGAACTTCACTAGAGACATCTATTGGTGAGATGTAAATGCCCAGACTTCCATATTCTTCTTCATCTTTGATGAGATGTCAAAAAATAATATGAAAATAACTCCTGTAATTGGAGATAATCCAGATTTTGTGAACAAGTATTTGTACACACTCAAAATGTTGTAAATAAATTATCTGGTCAAATTACAAGCTTAATAATAAAAATGAAAATGGTATTTTCTGGCGTTTCTCATGTGTGTGATTATAATCCAGGTTTGGATCTCACATACTAATATAAGAGTTTCTGCTTAATAAAAAGCTTCTTTACATCTCACCAATAGATGTCTCTAGTGAAGTTCTAGAGATTCATGAACAAGGTTTCTAAATTGGTTCATATATATAGAACTTCCAAGAATTTGAGTAGCGTGGTTGTCAATAATGGGTAGAATTGGTGAATGTTACACGTGTGTAAAGTGATCACTCAAACCAGCCTATGACGGTCGTAAGCCCCGTAAATGCCCAGACTTCCATATTCTTCTTCATCTTTGATGAGATGTCAAAAAATAATATGAAAATAACTCCTGTAATTGGAGATAATCCAGATTTTGTGAACAAGTATTTGGACACACTCAAAATGTTGTAAAAAAAGCTTAATTATTTATTTAAATAATTAACTATGAAATTAATAATTATTGTATTACTGAAAAGAGCTAACTTGGGTAGGTATTAAATTCTGTTTCTTCTAGTCTCAGGATGGAAGTTGTATGTATTTTATATAACTATCGTAGAAGTTAAGTTACTACACAAATACTGTAATTATTGAAACAGTGGTTTTATCGTCTTACAGTTTTTTTATTAAAATATTTATTATCAAGTACCCACAGTAATGTTTGATGTTCTAAGCATTTTTTACAATATTTTAGTAAGTTATCTCGCAAAAGTTGACTTTTCGTTTAGTAGTACTAATACACTTTGTTTTTATAATGCCGCAGGTATATATTCACGTATGAAAGATCCCCCTGCCGGCATCTGCTGGCCCGTTCGGCGCTCGTCAGGTCGGCCGAGAATGGGCGCTTAGTCGCCGCATTAAGTATTCATGGCGGGGGGGTGTTGCGCCCTTAACGTTACGCCGAACTTTTCTTCTAAATATTAAGAGCCCGCCCGATACTCGCCCGCTGTTAAACAAGAGCGTTAACACGAGAAATTGATAATGGGAGGCGTCAGAATAATTCAACATAACCAAGTGTTTCGGCAACTTTTTATTGACTTAAGGTGAATTTTTATTGCTCGGATTTTATCGAGTTTCTTTACAGATTTAAAAATCTGGTTCGTCATACAACGTACCTGCTATATCTATTAAGATAAATTAATTACATTTTATATATATTGCTCGATAATATTTATTGCTCATTCTTATACAGATATATTGATCGAGTTTCATTACAGATTTAAAAATATGGTTCGTCATAGTACGTACCTGATGTAACTTTTAAGATAAATTAATTACATTATTATATACATACATGCATATTATAAATTGCTATATTTAAAACTAGCGTTAATTGCGCGTTTATTGGTTCTGGTAATTGTCCGCCTCCATAGTGTAGTGATTAAACTATTTAGCTAACATTCTGGAGGTCCCAGGTCCAATTTCCGCAGAGGTCAAAATAAATGAGTGTTTTTTCACTGTAATATTTACTTTATATTTGCCTGGAATATCACCTTGAGCGCAGGACTAGTCATCTTGTCTAAGTTATTTTTATTTATTATATAAGACACTGGATTATTCACCATATGGATAACATATCAATATTTTAGGTGTCTTAGCTTAAAATGATATATGGGAACTTATTTAAAAAGAGAAAATGGAAGTCTGTGCATCTTATCACTTAAGCAAGCCAAAATGCTAGGTCGTAAGGTCAGGGATGCTCAGACCTTCATTTTCTTTCATATAAAAATGATTAGTATTTCATCTCAAGTTGAGACACGTATAATACTTATTTAGTCAGTTTTATAGCTTATTTCGCAGATCGTATATTTTAATCTTTTTTATCTATAGTTTTGTCCGCGTCCGTAGTGTAATAGTCAGCACGCACTGCTACCATTCTGGAGGTCCCGGGTTCAATTCCCAGTGGGGTCAAATAAATATAAGTGATTTTTTTCACTCCAAGATTTATTCAATATTACCCTGGACTGGTACCTGAAGTGGAGGGCTTATCACCTTTCCTTCATGTGTTTACGATCAAGATAACACTGCGTTTATATGAAGCAGTGCCCTATGCACCATTGGGGTGCAGATAAGGGTTCAAATAAAATGTTTTAATCTATATTGTAAAATATCCCCGTAATCAATTAGCATTCCGTCTTACCATAAATGTTAATGGAAGAAACGAATTTGTTAACTCAACCGACACAATATATACATCTTAGTCGGTTGTCACTTGGTACAGAACATTATCCTTCCCGAATTAATCTGGCAGGTACCATCCCCGTAAATCAGCCGTGCATCAAGCAGTTAGCGGTGGTTGTAGTATCAATTAAACGGCAATAGAGGTGGTGGCGGTCCCCGGTGCGCTGGAGCCCCGAGACTGCGCCCCGGACGGGCCCCCCAGGGACGATTTAGTGTCCACCTGGACCCAAAATTAACGGCGACATGTTTATGACCGCAAACATTATGGTCATCTCAGGCTTGCGCTTAAACATCTCTACGGATGCATCTAAACTACGGCAATAGACGTATGTGCGAGTATATTGCATACCTGAACGATTAAGTGCTTTAGCTTAGTTCTATTGGAGTGATAGATTGCGTTTTAATATCGTTATTTTAGAAACGTCAAAATGGGTTGCAATTTTTTTTAATTTGCAAAGGTGTACTAAAAACAAAAGAGTAGATTGATTATATACATGTTGAGCTTTTACATAAAAAAACAACAGTTTGGATTATTTTTCTAAATCGTTTTCAAACCCCATTGACACTAGACAACCATTAATAAATATTTATTTTTAATAAATCATGAAAATAGAATGTATACAAATTCAACATACATGTATATATTGACTTAACATATTTAACTTTTTATTTCTTTACTTCATTCTTAAGTATCAAAAGATTATGATTATCATTATGATTATTTTTTATATTCCATAGTTCTTAATAAGTAAATTAGTTTCTTACTATCCTTAAGAAAAATATTTGTATGAAGGCGTATTTGAATACCTACTAATAATTTCAAGTGAATTTCGTTTACAAATAAAAATAATATTTACCATATAACTTAATAATAATCTCTTACTACTTTAATCTCGATTGAACACGTGAATATTTCACATATCAAATAAAATTGTTTTTATTAAAAAAACTGTTATGGTAATAAATATATTTATCTCTAAACATTCAACCATTAAATGTTTAAAAGATATATTCACTCAGTTTATCAAATTGAAAACTGATTCTATAGTACGTGATTATTATCATACTCTATAAGGTAGAGCACTCTGTAAGTATTTTTGATATTTAAAAAAATAACATATCATTTTTTGACATCTCAACATAGCCTAACATTTACGGGACCCCGCAAATGCCCAGACTTCCACATTCTTCTTCATCTATGTATGTTGAGATGTCAAAAAATAATATAAAAAATAACTCATAATATATAATAAAAATAACCTAAAACTAACTAACTAACTAACCATCACACTGCTTCCCCGCAGGAGTAGGCAGAGAGAATAGAACGCCAGACAACTCTGTCCTTGCAAACATTCTTCGCCTCTTCCACGTTCATACATCTCCTCATACTTACCCGCCGATTGTTTCGACTCCTAACCTAACTACTTTCAAAAAATTGGCATCTACTCCTTTTTCTTATTAGTTTTTCCAATAATAAATAACCTATAATTGGAAATAATCCATATTTGTGAACAAGTATTTGGACACACTAAAAATTTTATAAAAAAAGTAACAATGAAAATAAAAGCAATGAATTTTTATTCAACATTCATAAGGCTAAGTTTACAAATGTTTTATTATTTATTTACACGATTATTATTCGAAACAAGCGGTTTGCGTCAAAATGGGTATGTTAACCCATTACTGGACCCCATGTTAATTCACTTAATCTCAAACAATATAAAGGCGCAAAGCGTCAACAATCCTTCGTCACATTCTCATTACGCCCACGCATACATTGAACATGTCCTACGTTAGGTGTCTGCCGTACATGTACCTCGTACAGTGTACACGTGACCAAACCCTGGGCATAAATAAATTAAAACTATTCTGACACCTAGTAATACAATGACTCCTGAGTTAACCTTTGGAAATGCTTAGCGACCCTTTTAAACTACTGACTAGTGACTTCCCTCCCAATCGGATGTACCGGAGAGGTAGATTGAATGCAAAAAGGACCTGACAAGATATAGGAAGGAGATGTGCCACGGTTTTGTTCCATTATTAGGTTACAGTATTTATTATTTATTCATATATCGGTAGTGTAAAGGCATAGGGGTATATCTGTCTCAGACCCAATTTTACAGGAGAGCAAAAACAAACTTGTAATATTAAAAAACTAATTTGTTTTATATGTTTTTCACATATCTCAATAAAACTAAATAAGTTTTGCAACTACAGCTATATCCTTTTGCCAGATTATGGAATACACTATTTTAGACATTTTGTGGAAAAAACTTAGAAAATGAAAAATTTGACAGATACCCCTTAGCCATTACAATACCGATATATATGTACGTATGTATATATATATATATATATATATATATATATATATATATATATATATATATATATATATATATATATATATATATATATATATATATTAATTTGTACATAACTTTTTATGTCAACAAACTGATATAAAATTTTCACGTGCTGATGAGAGCATCTGTAGTTCTCAAAAAAGTCGTATTTATACCAATAAACTCAAAAAATTACCATTGTTCAATAGTTAAATTATCATGTTTTTCCACAAAGTTAATGTACAATAAAAAAAATTATATCCATTTAATTTTAAAATAGCATGTAATATATAATAATTAGAATATTTTTTCATAAATGTTTTCTGCAGATTTCATAAAACTTTATAAAATAAAACAAAAAGTTTGTTTTTAATCGCTTTTATTTTTGGTACTTTTCACCAACCAGTTTTGACAAGGTTCCTTTTGAAACCGGTTGGAGAAAAATACCAAAAAGTGGGTTTAAAAGTTTTAGTTTTATTTTATAAAAAAATAAATATTTATTTATGACATGGTTCAAAAATCGTTCTGAACCGCTCCGGTTTCTATCCAGGAACAATATTTACAATAATCTCGTAAACCAGACTGGGAATCCCTTTTGCTCATATCCAAATTCCAGCCCACAATCTTTTGATTAATATGTACATATATGTACCACGATACACTTAGTTTTAATATCGTCCTTTTTACGTAATTTAATCATAATTATAATTAATTTGTGAGCATTCGTTTAGCGATGTTTTCAAAAATGTTACTTTAAGAGCGCTGTATGTAATTTTACGGTCTCAGTAATATTTTAATCCTTACCATAATTTTATTTACTCAAACGTTACATTGTTTATATTATAATACAACTTTTTTAATAAAATTGCAAAATAATTATATTTATAGTTCTTCTTCTAACCCTTATCCGTACCGAATGGTGCATAGGGCACTATATAGTATTGACGCAGTGTTATCTTAATTGCTACTTACATGACGGCAAGGTGATTAATCCTGTGCCTCAGGAACTATTCTAGAGTTATATCAAATAAATATGAGAGTGTAAAATCATTGGGAATCCCAGGGACCCGGGTAAAACCTGGGACTCCCAGCAAAGTTCCTTACAAAACTAACCATTTTTTTTACATAAACTGTATACATTTTTTACAATAACTTAACATATACAATAACTTTTTTTTGCTAAGACCCACCTATCCACTTTGTGTATCTTGTCGGTGGAGTTCTTTTTACATAGGTACGTTTTTAATATTGTTTTTATCTATTTTAACCAAAATATATACACACTAAAAAGAAAGAAAAAAAAGAAAAGAAAAAACTATTTTACAATTTTCATAGAATTAACTCTTAATCATTTACCCATTCCCTTATTTTGCCTTTGTTCCATATTTTATTACATCACGTAGGCAGATAAAAAAATATTTGTGTTTTTATATATATATTTTACACATCAGTTATATTATATTATGTGAATGATTAAGGAAAATAATCAGGGATAATTGGGAAAATATTGTAATTAAATACAACATCCAACTGGGAAACATTTTCACTATTTCAACATAAACTATTTTAAATTAGTAGCTATACGTGGTCCATAACCGGGGCCGTGCACCCTCCCCACTCCTTCCATAGTGGAAGGTTGTCGTAATTTCGTAATCGTTTTTGTTTTAATATTCCGTTTGATATTCAGAATGGGGGAAATGTTATTCAGCTTTATGTAATAGATGGTTTCGGACATTTTGTCGGAAGATGTAGACCGCACAGGAGCGTGGGTACAGACCGTGGCCAGGGGAGGGGGGTCAGGGGTCGGGACAGAGAGGGGGTAGTAGACAATAGCTTTTAACAGCCTGAGGGGGGCTTAAGGTGATTTCGTTATTCTTAATTAAATTTTCACACTCTTAATGTATCCAATATGAGAATAATTAAACTATTTGTTACGTAGAAATGGCATATTTTTGGTAATCGTGAGTAATATTGACATTACCAGCATGTTAAAAAATGTTAGATTTAATAAATAAAAGTTAATTTATACATAAAATAATTAAGACCAAAATTTCAATCACACACATGAGAAACGCCAGAAAATACTATTTTCATTTTTACACCAATATATGTGTCTAATGAAGTTCTAGTGATTCAAGAACAAGGTTTCTTAATTGGTTCATATATATAGAAGTTCTAAGAATTTGAGTAGTATGGTTGTCAATAATGGGTAGAATTGGTGAATGTTACACGTGTGTAAAGTGATCACTTAAACCAGTCTTTGACGGTCGTCAGCTCCGTAAATGCCCAGACTTCCATATTCTTCTTCATCTTTGATGAGATGTCAAAAAATAATATTAACTATTGACATATTTAATTTGGTGTCCATGATGTAAATTACAAACCACCCTTTGAATTCTGGTTGTTAGCTACATCTCCACGTCACATAACTCCCTATGACAATCAAAATGAACAGTAAAAGGCACGTAGCGTTATACCATTCACCTTTATTTCTCATAAAGGGTCTTGTAGACCCCTGAAAGACAGCCCTAACTACCGTCATTTAGTTCCTGCCCCCCCCCCGCAAGTTGGGCAGCAGCCACCGGGCGCCATTGGCGTACATAAACACCGATAAACCTAAATCTGACTTTGCTTGACGCGCCACTGAAACTACATTTAATTGTGCGTGCGAAGGACTCGCCTGAAAACTGTTCACTACTCCGCTGGTCACTATTTTCAGCCCTGAATAAAACAATTTGTGAACCTGAAAATTTTCATCCCACAACCTATAAGTATCTTCAATCTTCAAACTCTTATCCATACCTGATGGTGCGTAGGGCATAAAAACGCAGTATTATCTTGATCGTTAACACATGAAAGAAAGGTGATCAGCCCTCCATTTCAGGTACCAGTCCATCGTAATATTGAAAAAAACTTACATTTCTTTGACCCTCCCCCCCCTTGGGAATTGAATCCGGGACCACCAGCACGGTAGCCGAGCGTGCTGATGATTACGCTACGGAGGTGAACAAATAGACTGTGATAATCAAAACCTGGAAATACATATTGAACTCTAAAAAATCATTAATTGATTCGGCAGTCACTTTGTGGTACTATCTGTCCAGTTTTAATTTTTATTTTATTTTGAAAATAAGAATAAGCTCTTAATCCCTCTTCATCTTTTAACGTCCCAAGGACACAACTTTAAATTCATATGGTGTTTGAAAATGATGCGAAATGCATCAAAACACGAGTCACAATATACGAGCATTTTAAGAAATAGTGGCATTAACTTAGTAAAACTTAAATTAAAAATGTAAAGATTTTACCACAAAGCGACTGACGAATCAATTATTGTAATTATAAAATTTAGACTAAGATTCACATACGGTGTTTGAAAATGATGTGGAATATATTGAAACACGTATCACAATAAATTTGAAGGAATACTGGCATTTACCAAGTAAAACTGATATAAAAAAAACCTTAAAAAAATAAATATAAGTATTTCCAAATATTTTGCAATGAACGTAATGCCAACTAAAAATTATTTTTCTGCTTAAATAAAGTGGTTTTTTAAGTGTTTTGTATATTGGAATATAAATATACTTGGAATAAAATATTGGATATGACCTTTTTTATGAATATGATTAATTAATTTTTAATAACCATTTAAAATTTCATTCTTTACGTTTTCTTGAGTTTTTGGGTGAGATATAAAAAATGTAATCCTGTAAACATTTTGTATAAATGTGAACTAGACTACATAAAATATCTGATTTCGTTTCTGGCGATTTATCACGAATATGTCATAATTCGGAAGAAACTTTGAATACGTAGGAAAGGGGTGTGTTAAATATCTGAGATTAGTTAATCCCTCAGAAGTTATCGGGAGGCTGCTCGGCTTGATCCCGCGACTCGCACGTCTCGTGATGCCACAAAGTAAGGAGAAGAAGCCGAACGTTTCGAGCTTTCGAGCTTTCGAGTCACAAGATACAGGAAGGCGCTGGAAGCCGTGATGCCCCGCGGTCGGCGCTTCGCAGAGCGCCTGCGACGGGCTCCCACCGATTACTGGGCCAAAGTTTTATCGAGTCGTTAGTTAATGAAGGAGTCTACCGGATCCTGTATCGGCGAACGTGGATCAGGGAACTTTGTTTCGTTCTAGACGGCAGATATCGGCTGCTGTTTCCGGTGGAATTTCTCGTGACATTCGGATTTTAAATTATCTCCGAACGTGAACGTACAACTGGCGCTATAAATTTTCGGAGAAGGGAATTTATTAAAACGCGAAAAGCTATATGATTTGAGAAAATTTTCAGTTGGAAACTTTCGTTCACAACTCATAATTAATGATTTACAAAAGTTTATAAGTATCAGAGTGATCAAGATATCGAATTCTAGAGACAGAATTAAAAATTTGTTAAATTAAATGTAAAATAATAAAGCAAAAAAATGATAATCACTACATTCTACACATTAGGTTCCAATTATTTACTAAATTATTATTTCAACTTGAGGTTTTTAAACATTTTAAATTTAATTTATTCGAAATATTTTCCCAATCCCTAATTTATTTTCCTATCTCTGTTTTAAATATGTTCTCTTTACCTATTCCTTCGAAATAATAGTAATAAAATCTGCACGCCCTCTCACTTCAAACCTTACTTAATTACCCACTCCTTTATCCCGCCTACTCACCTAACTATGAATATTTCACTGTTCAATGTTTAGTACAAATCCATCCCTAAAGATGACAAGGCTCTTGTTGAAATCATAGTAGTTAAAAACAAAGTTTGTAAAGTTTTATATTTTAAAGTTAGTTATTTCAATATTTTGACATCTCAACATAGATGAAGAAAAATATGGATGTCTGGATATTTAAAGGACTTATGACCTATCAAAGGATGGTGAAGTGACACTATGACAGGTCATAAACGATGTAAATACCCATACGTCCCTATTCTTCTTCATCTCATCATACATGTCGAGATGTCATAAAATAAAGATTTATGAACAAGCATTTGGACACTCTTAAAATGTTGTTAATTATTTTTCTTAAAATGTTTCAATAGATATATTTTTAATTTGTTTCTACGTAAGTTTCTAGTACCTTGTGACGAGGCAGTGCCACGCTAGTGGATCGGAGGTACGCGTCCATCGTTTGCTCGTAATACTGTCCAGATGGCCTGGCCGAGATTGGGGTGAAATGAATATAAATTGGCCACCACCCTCACGATTGCCAAATCCGGCAGATTACACCACCGATATTGAAGGCATGTTTATGAGACGGCTTAAGCCGGCCGGGCAGATCGTCACAAATAATGTTCGCTGAGGAGGCGCCCTCCGCGTCTCGGGGGGCGGCCGGCCCGCCCAGGGACCCTAAGAAAGTGGGCGGAATCTGAAAAATCACATTTTAATGCGTATTTTCATCAATTAATAAAATTAAACACTTTTTTTTTTAAGCCTACAATAGTTTACGAGTGATTTTGGCTTTAACAATCAAAATACATTGTAAAAATATTAAATAAAGGATAAAAGATGATAATGAGATAAACGAAAAAAAACAATATTAATGCTAATTAACTGATATTAAGGCTCAGCATTTGTCAAGTCGCTTCATTCCACCGGAGACCACGGGAGAGGTCACATGTCTGCTCACGACCGATTTTTTTTTTTTTTAAGAAAGTATATTGGATATTTTTTTGTTTTTTAGAATAAATATAAAAAAAAATCATGCAAAACGGTGTTTTAAGAAAAAAATCAAGTATGTGAAATTTTACCTGGATTTAGAGAAAATCAAGTTGCGATTTACCGAGTGCTGGGCCTAAAGGAAAATATAAAATCAACTATTCGATCTACATTAATTAAATCATATAAAAATGTGGACAGTAAAAATTATAATAACATTAAATGTAACTATGAAATTAGGATAATATTTGATCGTTAAATATTTGTTTTAGACATTTTTGATATCTCAACATAGATGATGAGCAATATGGAAGTCTGGGCATTTACATGACTTACGACCGTCAAGGCTTGGTTAAGTGATCACTTTACACATGTGTTATATTCACCAATTCTAACCATGATTGACAACTACACTTCTGATTTTTTTTGGAACTCCTAGATATATTGATCAAACTCGTGATGCAGTACGTGTGAGTTCACAACAGCCATCTTTGTTGGAATCAGGAAAACTTTTACTAAGCATATACTCTTTTTATTTGTATCCAAAGTCCGAATCCTGGATTAAATTCACATACTTGACACTCGCCTGAAAACTCGACATATTTTTTTTATGTACCTTTTTAGTTTACAATTTTACCAGTTATTTTACGAACAACATTTTTAAATCTGAATTATCTCTGCTTAGGAGTTATTGTTTATATTTTTCACATCTCAACATAGATGAATCTTGTATAAGACTGACCTACGTCTACCAATAAGTCAGTTTTTGTGATCACCTGTAGATGAAAACATCTGTAGTTTTCAAAACTAGTGTGAAATAAAACTCAATAAGTGGTCCAATAAAAGTGTTATTTTTTTAAAAATCAACATGTAATTCCACAACGTAAATGCCAAATCAATAAATTATATACGTGTATTCGTTAATTAAAACCCTTTATTATTATTTAATAATTGGCAAATAATTTACATACAATATGTGTATTCCTAGCTAAAAGGCGATGTCTCTTTAAAATCACATTTTGTTTTATATGTTACGGTGGTGTAATAAGTCGTATAAGTCATATTTTGTACATCAAACACATTGTTAACTTTGTGATATGGTAAAATAACACTCTCTTTATCATTCACCGTATACTTTTTAAGTAACATTAGACAAAGCGAACAATGAATGATAAGGAGAGTCTCATATACGTCATATAAAATAAACTACGTATACAATATAAGAGCTATTCATAAATAGAAAATGGATATGGGTAGATTTGAAATAGATTGCGTCTTTCGGATAAGTCGTATTTGATTGTTTATCATATACAATCTTTTTTCAACAAGTTTCATAAATAAATATTGTATAATGTGCTCTAGGCACAGTAAAACTCCGTGAAGGCACATTATTGTAATTTGTCAATATGTGTAAATCGAAATAAACATAAAACAAATAAAATTGTCAATAGAACATAGGGTACTTCATCGTACTGACTCAATGTTATCCATATCATTGAATATATGTGGGCAAAGTGATAAGTCTTCACTTTGCCCAGGTATTATTATGAAGAAAATATTCCAGTAAAAATAATCTTTTTTTAGATCGGTTCCTTGGAAATTGAACCCGGCACCAACACTACCAAATGCATTAATCACCACACTACGGAGACGCATGTATGTAATTTTTTTTTCAAAAAAAATTAAGAATCTTATTCATATTATAAAGCAAAATTGATTAAATTTAATTTTCGTAACATACAAATATTTCAAATATTTGTCCAAGAAAACAATGACAATCTAAGGCTATTTAATACCAGTAGGTGCAAGGATAAAAACCGTTAATTCAAAAAGTTTAATCTTAAAAAAAGACAAGCAGTTAGAATTAATAAAAAGGAAAAATAAAATAACGAAATATAACTATAAAACATTTAATAATGGTATGTTTACTTTCTAATAACTAGCAGCAAAAAAAACTCTCCTGAATATTGGATTTACGGTTGTTTTCATTGTACCTACAGATATAATATTATATTTAAAAGTACAAAATTACATATTTTTTCAAGTTAATTAAAATGTTCACTGCTTAAAAATAAAATTCCTGAATTAATATGAAAATTTATCACTTTTTTCTCGAAGGGGTTTTGCCACTAAGCAGTATGTACAGTACAAGCGTTCATCCCAAAAAATCGTTCGTAAAAAAAAAACGATGCACCGCAGAATTTATAATGAACATCGGCACATGCATATTTAATTCACATATCTTGAAAAAACATCTTTGGGCGAAGAGGAAAAATAATTTGGCGTTTCGGAAAACTGTCACACGCGCCAATCTCACTTCCGTTTTTGACAATCTTCCCGAGGCACCTGCGCCGGCCCTTATATCTTGGGTTTATTCCAGAGCTTCTCAAAGTATACATAATAAATTTGGAGAAAAAAAACTTTTTATAACTTAAAATCTCTATTGTCTGGTATTCTCCATTTGTAATGCAAAAGTTAATATGTTGGTCGGATTATCACATCAAGAATCCCGAATTCAATTTTAGCTTAAATCAATAAACAAAATTAACATACTGTAATAAATTTATGGTAAGGAGAAAGGGAATGATGAGTATAACTGAATTAATAAGAGGCTATTATATGTTTTTAGCCAACCTTTGTGATGAAAATATTTCTTTAAATTTCTCAATAAGTATATATATATTTATTTATTGATTTAAACTTCACGTATAGAAAAGAAACATGTAAATTAGCGGTTTTATTGCTATAAAGCAATATCTTCCAACCAACCAAAAACAGACTAGTGATATTGTTCAAAACGTTTGATACCTCATATGGTTGTTTGCTATCAGAAAGTAGATAGTGCTTGAACATAAATTTCAAATTATTGTTGTATTAATTAAGAAGCAAGTACTCCATATATTATTTAATATTTATGAAAATGGCAAATTTAAAATAATAAGGAAGGCAAACAAAAAAGGAGTAGGGGGAAGTAGGTAGAGGGAAAAGTTAAGGGATGAGGTTTGATGAACAGTTAGGATTCTAATCATAGATAGTAATATATATCAAACAACTATACAAAAAACGAGGTAATATTTAAATAGTTCATTTAATCATTTTTTTCTTGTTTATTTTGGTAAGCAAGATATATTCTTAAATATATGCTTTGAATAAAGTTAAAGAACGGCTGGATTATCCAGTAAGTCGGTCTCGGGGGATGTGCTCCTCCCTTGGTCAGCTAGAACCCCCCTCCATCCCTGTAACGTATGATAATACTAAACTGCATAATGTATTATCAATGGGGGAGCTACGAACTTATCTTTGCGACTTATTCTCAAATAGACATTATTTAAGGGATTTGATGATTGTGGGTTTACAATATCGTTTATTAAACTCTTTCTTTTACCGTTACATTTTAAAATTGTGATATTATCATTGAGTTGTGTCGTATTTTTTATAGCTTAATTAAATTCTGCTATTTTTTATTGGTATAAAAAAGCACTTACGAGATGAAAGTATTCGATTTAATCAATATATTTTAATCACTTCAAAGTTATTATAATATTTTTTGAGTTATTGGTATGCTTTTTCATAATTTTCTTGTATATGGTTATTTAAAATATTTAGGTTATTTTGTCTTATTTGAAAATGATCTTTGAAACAATGATTTAAAACATTAAATTATTTTTAAATGCCATTAATTAATAATAAGTTGGTTTAAATAACAAAATTAAATATTCATATAATTTTAGATAAATCGATTCAAATATTTGACGATAATGATAAATTATTAAACGAATGGTATATAATAATTCAATCAGAACATTAACTTTATTTGAGTATTACATTTGTATGAATTATTCCTCTAAGCATAAATTTAATGATAGGTATCTCAATTTGAGACAAATCACCTATAATTTCAAAATAATTCCTTAATTATGTGTAAATAAATCATCCTTAGGGTAAATTCAGTTTCTGATAAAATAAATAATTTTTACAAAGATGGAAGTTTAACTTCTGAAACATGTAGTCTATAATAAAACTCAAGTGGTAAAAAACAAGTGTTTTCTTTAATCATTTTAAATTTATACTTATTTTAATGGAATAGCTGCTGTTTTATTTCTCATATTGAATGTATTTTTTGTTTTAGTAAAGAGATGAATAATAACTTCATTATAAAATATTCTTTATATGTCTTAAAACGTTTCTATACCAGGTAGCTGGGTACACAGATACCTTTCAAATAGGAATGCTTGATTTTCTATACATGTGGGTGCGTTGGGCCTATGTCAAAGTTGGCAAATCTCCCCGTGAAATGAGTTTGCCATTAAATCAAAGGCATCATGAGCGAAGGGTCAAGCCGCAGACTAAGCTCCGAGTCTTCAAACCCTCGTCTCCCGAGATCAGGCCAGATCTGATGGACTTTACTTCTTACGTAATAAGTATTCCAGATTCCAGGAATGTATCACTAAGTGTATAGATGCCAACTTACTCTGGGCGATTTAATACATTTAATATATTATATAAAGGATTTGACTGCCAATTCTGGATTAGATTCAATCTCCAGTGAATATAAAATTTTATTGAACTATCTTTGTTTTAAGATAAAAAATCCTTTGTTAACATAGTCCAAGATCAAAAAATAATGTTTTTAAAAATAATGCATTAACAAAAAATTACTAAACCAAAAAATTCACTTGTTTAGAATCATACTCTTCATTTTAACAATATAGTCGTATTTGGGAGTAAATGATAATGGTAAATTGATAATAAATTAAGTAAAAAATATATATTAATTTTTTAATTATATGATAAAATTAATTATGTGAAAATTTAATGGAAGAAAATAATAAATAAATAAATATTTTTTTAATAATTTTAGACAATAAACAGAATTTTTGAAAATTTCGATTTGATTTACCCTCTAATTTTCGGTAATTATATTTATATAATTATACTATCGTCTTTTCTGCCAAAAATCATAAGTCAAAATTTTTTTCAAAAATGTTGTATTTTTTTAGTTTTCGTTAATATTTTTTAAATAAAAGCCATGTATTACTCATTAAGAAATCCCTATGTAGATATATTCCTAAGTCATGAAAACTTACACCTATTTAGGTGGGTCGCAGCTAACGCGCTGATAAGTATCTCCGTGTTAAATGTCCCGCATGAAAGATACTCGGAATAGAGACATCCCTATTAGGGTGGATTGTTTTCCTTCAATTCGAAACATGGAACTTTTCGAGTTAAAAGTAATTACATTTTACAATTCATATCCATCATAGTTATAAATATTTTTGAATAAGAATAAATGACGTCCATAGCGCTCATGTGGATGCTTCAATTCAGTATTCAGTCCAAAATGTTGGTTAACAAAGAGTTATACTAATGACATACGACGACACGACTCATTAAAACAATATCTTAGGACTGGCCACAAAACTCGATTCAACGAACCTCAATATATCAATTTCCTCAATGTAATGATTTTTTTTAACCTCTTGAACCAGCCATAACATTCAATGGAAGAGAATATAAACAATCCTCGATGTAACGAAAGTAAGTAAGCTTAAATTCATATAAACATTTTTAACCATATCTTATTTCTGTATCTGAACTAATTACGTCAAAAAAATGTTTACATACTAGTACTATGAACATATTTCACTGGTGATATGTTTACTGATTTATTTCTCACACCACACTTCCATTTTTATCATTTTGGTGAGGTTGAATTCAATTGAATTCGTTATATAATAATAAATATAATATGAGAGTGAACTTCAATATAAAGGGGTTTTGGCCATCTAAACGTCAATATGATAAATTACTCGAAATACTGTTTTTTTTTTACTTCTTGGGATTCGTTATATCTTGGCTCCAGTGTATTTGATACGTGTTTTTGTGTCAAGTATTTGAATATAATATTATCAATTGGCTGATCTCATAACAGGCTCAAAGAGTTTTAGGCCATCTAACGGCAATATGATAAATCACTAGAAATAATGTTTTTTTTCAAAACCTTTTGTGATTCGTTACATCTTAGCTCCACTATATTTGATAAGTGTTTTCATGCCAAGTATTCGAATATGATATCGTTATTAATTGGCTGATCTCGTAGTAGGTTCGATCCACCCTAACTCTCGTACGAGGAGGAGAGGGACATGGAAATGGGCCCGGTCCATACATTACATGCACAGTCAAATCTCTTCTAATTACCCCAGAGGACCGCTGAGCTAGCCGTCTTAATAACAATTTAGGCCTGGCTCTCTCTCCCAACTAAGATTTATGTGAGGAAACTTGATCTCTATTGTCGCCCGGAGCACGTGTGCTTCAAACTTCGAACTATAAAGTGAAAATTATATTCATTGAGTGTCACATATCGCTTGGAAAGCGCTACATCATATTTCCAACTTTCAATTTTTACGTAGAAGTTTATTCATTTTTTTTTATTGAATTAGTGAGTACTTCAACACATGCAGATACGTCATCACATGAGAAATTATTGTAAATAATTAAAATTAAAGTCAAAATTTAATGAAACCAGTTCATTTATTTTATTGGGATATTTTGTCATATAAACTTGTAAAGTACATTTATAAAATCAAATATATGACACTGAAACAAATACTTTCTTAATATGAAAAAATATATATAAACTAATAAAAATTTTACTTTATAATTTTTTTTCATATAATATATAAATGCTTCAAAAACAAAGAATACAAGAATACAAAATACAAGAAAAGGATTTTTCTGTTATAAAAAAAATATTCATATTCAACTGTGATATTCATTATTTATAATATGTCATCAATGTTATTTTATATATTATTAGTTAAATTTCACGCGACACCGTATAATATAATATTTATTTAAACTTTAAGTTTAAATGACATTTTTACTTTTATAATATTAAAGTGTTATTAATATTATAACTGATTCCTTGTTTAAAGCCCATTCCGAACTAAGTGTTTAGGGATAAAACAATCACAAAAGTGAAATAAACGTAAAGCATTTCCACAAAGGTGTCTCCGAAGAGCATAATGAAATAGCCCCGGTAATGGATTAAGGCCGGGACAGGCTGCTAGTACTAAAATACGTCATCACATTTGAATTATCGTTAACCACCTTGCACTTAAGTAAATGTTGCGACATTAACATTAATTCTACATTTTATTTATGGCTCGGATTAAGAATTTACCTGCTTTTTGCGAGTGCCATGGAAGCATGATATTAATATCCACCATTTAAATCGTGATATAAATCCAAAATGCAAAAGGCATGATCACAAAACAACCATCATAACGTTTCTGCAAAACCGTACCATAACATCACTACCGTACAGTGTTTTCAAATTTAAATATTATTCTCATAAATAGAAAATCTTCCAAGTCATGTTTACATCGTCATTATCGGTATGTATATTCACATTACCTACTGAAATATATAGGTAATTAAAAAACTGAAAATCTATATAAAATGAAGAATCCTTGTGCTGATTGTAATATTTAAAAGCTCTGGAAATTGTTTTGCATAAAGAAGTTTTAAGGTTATAAAAAAATACCCCTAGAAACTTCTCAATTAATCTATGGCTCTCCTCTGACAAATATATTGTACTCGTATACTGAAAATATGTATATTATTTATTGATTCGGCATTAATATTGTGGAATGACATGTTGATTATTTTTTTTAATATAACACTTGAATTTACCACTATAATGAGTTTTATTTATATATACGACTAGTTTCGAAAACGTACAAATAACAAACATAATATATAAATAATACTTTTAGTTTTAATTTGTACCAGAAGATGAAAACATTTGTTAGTTTTCGAAACTAGTCGTATATACAAATAAAACTCATTAAAGTGATATATTCAAGTGTTTTATTTTAAAAAATAATCAGAAAATATTTACTTTTAATTTATGTATTGCTTAGTATTTAAATTATTCTTTAATACAAATACAAAATATTTAACTAATTCCTCAACTCCGTAGTATAGTGATCACAGCATTTGGCGGAATAAAGAATCATTCGACTATTTAGACTCTCTAATTCACCCAACATATGTAGTTATATTTATGTTTACGAAACTGTATTAAGTTTTTGTCAGACAGTTGATTGTGAACTATTATGAGATATACACGAGTTAGTTTCTAGAACATATGGAATGAAAAAACATAAGATTGGAAAACATTGAGGAAACTCACAGAACCGTATATATGACTATTGGTGATAATAGATATGTTATGATATCATTACTGTATTCATTATCTGAAATTTGATATTTGATTTATGGTAAAGTAAAACTTCACTATTACCGACTTATTGGGGGTAGGGGTGTCCGTTAAAGCCGAATGTCTGTTCTATAAAAAAGGTTTAAAATCAAAAAACCTTTTTTCAATATGAATACTGTATTAAGATATAAGTAAACAATACTAAACACACAAAAAATGTCTTCAGACAAAAATTGCTATTTGATATCGACGCGCTTGTTTTGGTAATCATACAATTACATCGACACTCGAATTTAAGCATACATAATATTAACAGGACATTTTAAAAAAATACACTTGATCGGAATTTCGTCCGTTATATCCAAAGTTCATTAAATAGAGGTCCGTTATATCGATGTTTTGGTGTATTATATTTTAGTCGCACGAATTTCCAACGCTGATACATTATTGAGTCGCTGTTTTCTAACTCTCTGTACAACGAAGCCCCCGTTGTTCGCTCGTAAGGCGCAACTGATAGTTTCCATATCATTAGTTGGCCATTACGATTATTATTAATGCTCCTTGTGTTTATTTATGGCTGAAGGGTTTCGCCATCATGGGCTCTAAGAAGCGGGACAGTTTCGCAAGTAATAAAATCAATTATTGGTCACAAACTATAGACATTAGCAGCGGACAAGAGGGCCAAGTTTGGGGAACACCGCATAACGGCAGTTGCTTCTTACAAACCATACATCGTATCGGAGACGTATATGACGACCACCAGTTATTCCCAACATATGAACAAGTTCGACAAACTTCAACTTGTTCAGCAAACCCGAAAACAAAATAATGTACTACTAAAAATAAATCATTAATCTGTTTTTTAATTAGTCACTCTCCAGAGTAAAATATCCTGCTACCGAAATAAAAAATTTAATGGTTATTTTTTAGTTGTTTTTAAAGAAAAATGTTTGTTTTATATACAAAATACTTCAATTTCATACAAAATGATTAAATTTCATCATATCGTATTTGATTGCATGTCATAAACAATTTTTGTTTATACTTTATAAATAAATATTGTAAAATGTACCCTCCGCCCCGAAAACTCACATTATTTTAAGTTGTAATTATAAAGACGATGAAATAAAACGTAAAAATAAACAAGTACTCTTTTTGGAGCTAAGCAATTTATATTTAAAAAAAAGGTATCAATTTGTGGTAGAGTGAGTTCGAACCCAGAAACTTTGGCTCACAGTTTCCGATGCTGACCACTAAACTAATATTTACACTTAATTTAACATCATATATACTTACATCTTCTTACAATAAACATAACAATTCTACAACCGAACACTCCATATAAACTAAAGCATTCACGTTATTTTTGGGGGAATTTTTCAATCTCATCCGAAATTTAATTTATTATTTATTTTATTTTATTTGTTTTATTCTATTCCAAAACAGGAAGGCATATCTGCCATGTGAAAAATGAAATAGTGGATGGGAAAATGAAAATTGCTACAACGACTTGGACACTTAAATGAAAATTATACACTGATATTGTGTACGAGTTCTTTGTGAAAGAAGGGTATACAATAAATATTTATATTATTTTTTGACATCTCATCAAAGATGAAGAAGAATATGGAAGTCTGGGCATTTACGGGGCTTACGACCGTCATAGGCTGGTTTGAGTGATCACTTTACACACGTGTAACATTCACCAATTCTACCCATTATTGACAACCACACTACTCAAATTCTTGGAAGTTCTATATATATGAACCAATTTAGAAACCTTGTTCATGAATCACTAAAACTTCACTAGAGACATCTATTGGTGAGATGTAAAGAAGCTTTTTATTAAGCAGAAACTCTTATATTAGTATGTGAGATCCGAATCCCGGATTATAATCACACACATGAGAAACGCCAGAAAATACCATTTTCATTTTTATTATTAAGCTTATAATTTGACCAGATAATTTATTTACAACATTTTGAGTGTGTCCAAATACTTGTTCACAAAATCTGGATTATCTCCAATTACAGGAGTTATTTTCATATTATTTTTTGACATCTCATCAAAGATGAAGAAGAATATGGAAGTCTGGGCATTTACGGGGCTTACGACCGTCATAGGCTGGTTTGAGTGATCACTTTACACACGTGTAACATTCACCAATTCTACCCATTATTGACAACCACACTACTCAAATTCTTGGAAGTTCTATATATATGAACCAATTTAGAAACCTTGTTCATGAATCACTAAAACTTCACTAGAGACATCTATTGGTGAGATGTAAAGAAGCTTTTTATTAAGCAGAAACTCTTATATTAGTATGTGAGATCCGAATCCCGGATTATAATCACACACATGAGAAACGCCAGAAAATACCATTTTCATTTTTATTATTAAGCTTATAATTTGACCAGATAATTTATTTACAACATTTTGAGTGTGTCCAAATACTTGTTCACAAAATCTGGATTATCTCCAATTACAGGAGTTATTTTCATATTATTTTTTGACATCTCATCAAAGATGAAGAAGAATATGGAAGTCTGGGCATTTACGGGGCTTACGACCGTCAAAAAAAAAAAAAAAAAAAAAAAAAAAAAAAAAAAAAAAAAAAAATAATATGAAAATAACTCCTGTAATTGGAGATAATCCAGATTTTGTGAACAAGTATTTGGACACACTCAAAATGTTGTAAATAAATTATCTGGTCAAATTATAAGCTTAATAATAAAAATGAAAATGGTATTTTCTGGCGTTTCTCATGTGTGTGATTATAATCCGGGATTCGGATCTCACATACTAATATAAGAGTTTCTGCTTAATAAAAAGCTTCTTTACATCTCACCAATAGATGTCTCTAGTGAAGTTTTAGTGATTCATGAACAAGGTTTCTAAATTGGTTCATATATATAGAACTTCCAAGAATTTGAGTAGTGTGGTTGTCAATAATGGGTAGAATTGGTGAATGTTACACGTGTGTAAAGTGATCACTCAAACCAGCCTATGACGGTCGTAAGCCCCGTAAATGCCCAGACTTCCATATTCTTCTTCATCTTTGATGAGATGTCAAAAAATAATATGAAAATAACTCCTGTAATTGGAGATAATCCAGATTTTGTGAACAAGTATTTGGACACACTCAAAATGTTGTAAATAAATTATCTGGTCAAATTATAAGCTTAATAATAAAAATGAAAATGGTATTTTCTGGCGTTTCTCATGTGTGTGATTATAATCCGGGATTCGGATCTCACATACTAATATAAGAGTTTCTGCTTAATAAAAAGCTTCTTTACATCTCACCAATAGATGTCTCTAGTGAAGTTTTAGTGATTCATGAACAAGGTTTCTAAATTGGTTCATATATATAGAACTTCCAAGAATTTGAGTAGTGTGGTTGTCAATAATGGGTAGAATTGGTGAATGTTACACGTGTGTAAAGTGATCACTCAAACCAGCCTATGACGGTCGTAAGCCCCGTAAATGCCCAGACTTCCATATTCTTCTTCATCTTTGATGAGATGTCAAAAAATAATATGAAAATAACTCCTGTAATTGGAGATAATCCAGATTTTGTGAACAAGTATTTGGACACACTCAAAATGTTGTAAATAAATTATCTGGTCAAATTATAAGCTTAATAATAAAAATGAAAATGGTATTTTCTGGCGTTTCTCATGTGTGTGATTATAATCCGGGATTCGGATCTCACATACTAATATAAGAGTTTCTGCTTAATAAAAAGCTTCTTTACATCTCACCAATAGATGTCTCTAGTGAAGTTTTAGTGATTCATGAACAAGGTTTCTAAATTGGTTCATATATATAGAACTTCCAAGAATTTGAGTAGTGTGGTTGTCAATAATGGGTAGAATTGGTGAATGTTACACGTGTGTAAAGTGATCACTCAAACCAGCCTATGACGGTCGTAAGCCCCGTAAATGCCCAGACTTCCATATTCTTCTTCATCTTTGATGAGATGTCAAAAAATAATATGAAAATAACTCCTGTAATTGGAGATAATCCAGATTTTGTGAACAAGTATTTGGACACACTCAAAATGTTGTAAATAAATATTTACTTTATAAAATAAATTAACTTTGTTTTCACCACTTTTTTATTAATACAATTTAACCTACCGGTTTCAACAAGAACCTTGTTATCATCATGGTTTATTTTAATTCAAAAACATTAAAAATACTAAAGTACTCTTACCAAAAACTTCCACACACTCCGTAGAAATCCTCAATTAATTTATTTTATAAAGTTTGTAAAATGTGCCACAAAGTATCTGCGGAAAACATGCAAGAAATAAATATTTAGTAAAACATACATTTTTTTAATTGATTTGTGAGTGATATTAAATGTGTCATCAATAATGGTTATACCACCATAAAACACAAACCAAAACATGAGTTCCTTTGTTTATAATACTTTGGCATTGCAAAACATACAAAAATGTGTCCGGTAATATTAATTATTTAAAGATCGCTGAAAATTCCTTCGACTTGATTAATCTACATAAAAGTATTCGTATTCCTGAATTGAAAGTTAATCAAACGAAAATAAAACTCGAGAAGCGTGACAGTGCACTCCGGCACAGAGAAAAAGTTTCCTCACGGTCCCCGGAGTCAGGATTCAATAGTCATTAATTGGCCATCCCTCGCCGAATTTCCTCAACTCTTTCCACCCCCCGCACTCACCCTCTCTCTCCGCCACCCCGCAGGAACGGCGACATAAAACAACAATATTTCATCTTACACCGTAACGCCACAAATCGAACTAATAACGCGGCCATTATGAACATAAACTCAAGGCAAAGATTTAAAGTTTGCACATAAATTTGATATATATAATTACGTACCGCGAGAAGCAACCGAGAAACGAACCGAAGGGGGTGACCCCTTTTACCCCCACCCCGCCCCGCCGGGACGGGCACAGATAGAAGGGATTGGCAAGAAGATGTACACGATCTATATATTAGAACCAACCCTTAACTTCAATAACTCTAGCTAAAGTTTCATACTCATATTAGGCGATGCTTCTTCCTTGTCGTGGGCTCGTCGTATCGAGAAACAATAATTGAAGCGATTCTGCACCTTGGGCCTCGTGCTCAAATGTGTAAATAAACGAAGGTTTTATTGATATCACAACAGAGACGACGAAGTTTATTTTAAAAGCATATGGAAGTCGGAGCTTTTACAGAGCGACCTACCTCTCATTGGCTGGTTTGTGTATCACTTTATACACTTTGTGCTATTCACCATTCTGCCTTATTGATACGGTAATCCGCTATTTTGTGTTCAAATTATATCTGAATCGTTTTAATTTATTTCTTAAATTATATCCCTTTTTGAGAAACTATACTTTTAAATTTTATAATTACTATCTCCATAACTATGATATCGAGTTTTGGTCAGGTGGTTAGTGTCGCAGACTCTGATCCAGAGTTTCTGGATTCGAGCCCACTCTAACAACAACATGTTAAGCTTACTAACCTAAGTACCGCTATCGCTACTACAACAAAAATACCATCAGGTTTGTATTTTCACCTGTTGATGATCTATAGTTCTCGAAACTAGTCGTGTTTACATTAATTAAGTCAAAAGTGGTCGTATTATTTTTGTATCATCATGTTATTCCACAAAAATAATATCAAATTGATAAGTCATAAATTGGTATAAGTAATCACTTTATATACGAGTAACATTTATTACGATTATTCTACCTATGATTGATAACCACATTACTCAAATTTCGAAAGTTGTATTTATCCTTCAATTGACACCTCCTTTTGCATACTAGCTTTTGGTACCGTCAATGGGTGAGTAAAGTTTTTTTTTATTACTAAGCAATGACTTAATGAAATTTATGTAAAATTATCACAGGATAAATACAACTTCCGAAATTTGAGTAGTACGATTGTCTATCATGGGTAGAATGGTGAATTTTACACATAAATAAAGTGATCACCTAAGTAGGTATTTGTTTGAAAATGCCATAACAAGGCAAAGCAATTATCACAAATTTAATTTTTCCATGTTTTTAACCATAAAATACAATTTTCTAGGCTCTAAAAATCAGTGTTTGAAATATCAAATACTGATTTTTTAGAATTGATGTTAATAAACATTCAATTCGAAATCCGACATATTCCAAATGAATTAAAAGCTTTGATAAACTGGTTTCTTACCCATGCACAGTTTTGCGTTAAGATCTTTTAGGATTCTGTAGTCAGGAATCCGAAAAGTGTTTGAGATAATTATTTTCAACCAAAATGAACTGCCGTAGATTCTCCCTTTTGAAAACTATGAACGAAATATACATACAAACGGGATCGGTACAAAACAAAGTTGGGAAGTGGTCGTGAGTGCGAGGGAACATATCAGGAGGGTGTAGGGTGTAGGTGTGGAAGATGGCCTCACTTATTAGAGGTTGGTTTATGTTCCTCGAAGTGTTTTCTCAGCCAAGTCAGTGGCCCGAATAACTCCGAAGAAAGGCCGATCTAGCGTACATCCACATCTTATAATAATTCCATACAGCCGGGCTCGGTTTCAAGTTTGGAGATTTCGCGTGATTTAGTGCGCCGATTTCATTGTTTAGCGTTCAGATTACGATATAAACCGGGGGTAGGTAAATCGGCCAGATAAATGAAGGCACGCCGGGAACCTTAAGAGCGGGAATAGCAGTTAAAGACTTCGGAGGATAGTTGGTAAACGCTTCGCGGCGTGTGTACCTCGCGACTTAACTACTTAAGGGGCATACTTTACCTCTAATAGTTACTGCTTGGTTTTCGTCTTATTATTGTTGAGCACTAATGTGCCTGCTCGCGCCCCCCGCCCGGCCTTTGTGTGCATATCTTGTTAAACTTGTAAACTCTTGGCATGGAAATACAGAGACTTTAGCCGGCAATATATCATCAATATTTGGACTGACGATATAAACGTTCTATTACAATACACATTAGGGAACTTTCCAATAAAAGATTGACTTTATAACTTCACACACGGAATTTTCGCTTGTGATTTATAATCGTTGTTTGCTATTCACAAATTGTGGAATTCTCTTCTGTGCTTATGAATTAATACGGCCACGTACCTATTCAACAATTCCTAAACTTTACCTACTGATCTAAGAAGAATCTATTAAAACAGATCTACGGCTATTTTCATTTAACGCTGTGTGGGTATTTTATTTCGATAACTTAACTTTAAAATAAAACAAATTGTGATTATTGATCTAGCGAGGTCTTTGGGCGAAGCGTCGAATGTCAGGGTAATCAGATATTTGGCTCAGCTGTATGCTTTTTACGCGCTTACAAGTAACAGCACATACGATACTCATGATAACTCTTATCAAAGAAAGACAACTCGGCTGTCCAAACTTAAGACACAGTAAGGGACATTTTTTCGTATCACGATTTTTTTTTGCATTTTTGGAATAAGTAGAATCTACTTAGTCTAAAAATGCAAAAAAAACGTACTAAAAAAATGTCCTTTACTGTGTTTTGAGTTTGGACAGCCGAACTGATAATGACAAATAAGATTATTATATTAATTATACTGTTATGACAACTGTACTAGAATTGCAGTGGTTATAACAAACGCTAAAGTTGTATCCGATACATTCAATATCCATTCCAACAAAAAAAACAATATGTCTTTCGTCACCGTATGCAGGGTAAAAGGCTATTTATTATTTAAAGCTTATATGATGTACAAAGAAAGGTGCAATGGTTACTGTCAACAAATGCTGAAAAACTTGTTTACGATTAATTACAATTAACTTCTTATCAATATAAATTATTATATTTGAAGCTTATTCTGAAATATTTTTGAAGTGAAACTTCTTTAGGTGCAGTATGGCAAGTTGTCTGGATCATATGAAATAGTGATATACTTCCCCTTCTCTGGATTCAGTCGGCAGTTGAAAAGAAAGAGAGTGGGAGAATCGTTTCCATCGCATACGTCATAGACAGTATACCAAAGTATACTTCGTATAAGTAACGAAATTATAACACAAAACCTAAATTAATATTAACAAACAATGAAACGGAAAAATTAATATTTTTTCTAACTTAATAAAACAAAATAAAAAAAGTGAAATATAATATTAACAACATTGAAGTGATAATATTTTAATAGTAAAATTCTTTTATTCACGAGTATACACTTAAATAGTTTTATACATTTTTGATAACATTTAAGTATCTAAAATGGTTTAAGCAAAAATGCATATTTATTGTTATTTGTTTTAAAAAGTAAACGTTAATGTGTCCGGTTGTGGTCCCGTGGTTAGTGCGACGGACTCCTGAGTCAGAGTTTCTCGGTTCAGACCCCTCAATTTATTACCTATTTCTAATAATGAGCCGCTTAGGCTCTCGGAAATGGTATGAAATTAGTGGGTTTTTTTTGTAAAAACACAAATATTTCTCCTTATTTTTTTTTTAATAACGCTTGTCTCCACTGTTGAGAAAACTGATAATAAATATTCATATCCATTAAAATTTTGAGAAAATAATTACATTATTATCATTAAATCAAAGCAGATAAAGTCAAGGTGGTCTTGAAAATGTAAAACCTTAATTCAGACATACACCCCTTCTCCTAATCCTTTTTTCCTAGACATTCCGAGGAGAGATGGAGGTGAGAGTAGGTTCCAAATTCTAATGAGTTCCATTTAACGTCTCTAGCCGTGAGCAATGGCGCTATTTAAACAATTTGTGACTTGAAATAACATTAAAATCTGTCGTCCCCACCAACGGACGTGTTTACGGGCTAAATCCCTGGAAGATTCCGCGACGCCATGTTTTTTAAAGCCACCCTAGAAAGTTATATCGGATTTCCCTCCCTTCTGATAGATGCATTAGCTACTAAAAGAAAATGAATATTTCTTTTCATCAGTTGTAATTACAATTTCATATACAATTTGATTTCAAATACATATTTCATACATAAAATAATATGTGATAACCTAAATATTGTTTTTATTGTTTGTTATATCACGTAAAAGAGTTAAGTAAACGAATTTAATATACAAGTTAGAAAATTTTGTGCCGAATTGAATTATTTTCGTCTCTAGAACAATTTACCATATTTCTGAAATTACTTATTATGAAACATTTATTTAAAAAATCAGTTTAAAAGTCAACTTATTTCATCTTCGACTCCATTTGTACTTTTTTTATTCTTTGCATTAACTTTTAATGTAATAAATATATATTGTTTAAATAATATGTTTTAAATGTGATCAAACACCGATTTTTTGAGTCATTGAATATAAAATATTTACAAAATTAAATAAAATTAGGGGTTTAGTATTTGCATTTATTATACAAAAGCAGTGTAAAAAATAAACTCAACCTGTTTTAAATAAAAAGGATATTATCACTTTTTTCGTGTGCTATATATCAAGTGGAATTATTGTAACGATTAAGAATATTTAGCTAGGACCGCTTCACGCCCTTGGAATAATGCTACCCTTTGTGGAGATGATCTTTAATGACGTACTGTTACCCTGTTACCCTAACCACTGCCCCTTACAGAGTTTTAATTCCGGAAAGATGATAAAATGAAAACTCGTAACTCTCTGAAAAATGGTCCGCCCTGAGTTATGACCACATACTGTTTTAAGTACGGGCCGCAGCGGATTAAGGGGACCTCCTTAATATTCCTAAAAAACGTGGAACAATATAAGTATAAATCAAGCTTAACGGCAGCAGCTTTAGAAGTGTCATATGTCCTTATTTATGAAGTACTTTTCTCACGTTGTATTTTCTGGCGTAATTAAAAATGGGACCGATTTTTCGCCAACTGTGCCTCTTTCTTGCAAAGGCTAATATCCGCTAAAAGGTATATTTGGAAATATCACGTATCGTTTTTAAATCATAATGTAGATCTAAATTTCCAATTCAAATGTTATTTTCATAATAAAAAGCTGTTATCCTCAAAATGCTCACATATCGTAGCTTGCACAAGGTTATATGAGTACGAGTATATGACTTCGAGTTCCCAATTCATTGTTTCTATTATCTCCATTTTCATAACATATTTTTCGAAATTAGATATACTGTAAATAATATTCATCGCCTATTCTATATAAATGATTAAATTATACAATCGAATCTTCGACATAAATTTCTTATAATTTCTATAATAGCTACTAAAATTACAAATCACGTAATACGAGTATATATGATGTGAATGATCAAAATTGATGATAATTTCACTATTACATTTGTGCTACTTGCGTATGTAGTATGTGCATGTATACATTTTAACCATGTGATTAATCCTTTCAATTTTTCATAATTGAATATTAAAAAAAACATTTGAATGATTTGTCAAATAATGTCGTATCATTTCAACTTAATTAGTAAAACGAATGTTTACGTATTCCTTTTAATTGGTACAGCAGTTAAGGGTGAGATTAGCACTAAAATATCGAAGTTGGGATCCTCCTCTTCATAGATTAACTGTCAAGTCTCCAGTGATGGTGATGGGAGAACACTGCAGGGGAGGACAAGACATAATGGCGAGCTGATTTCAATTAACCGAGGCTACAAATCAAACAGTGACTGTACCACCTGAGCATCCCTTCCAATTAAAATACTCGGCAAGAACTGGATAAAAGGATGAAACTACTTTCAGATGGCGCCGATTCTCGGTAACTAACACACCTATCGCTACCTAGTAAAGCTATTCTGTTCTTTCCAAACCTGCGAAGCAGTGTTATTTCCAAGTATAGTTTATAACACCGGGTAAAATAAACATATTACGAGATTTTACTTTTAATATGTTTAGATTCATGGCCTTTGTCGATTCGTGTAAAATTATCTAGTAAACATATTATTTGTGCTACAATTGACTGGCTTCTTATTTTTCCTGGTTTTAAATATTTTATTATAACACATTAAAGATCATTATTACTCATCTTTGATTAAGTCTAACGTGACAATACCCAGTCTAAAGTCATATACATTTCGACCACTTTTCTATTTTAAAAAACTTGTATATTATTCGTGTTTTAAATATTATAAAATTTCCGTATTTAAATTATCTCTAGGCATTACTACTACAAAATATTCTGTGCTTTACAAAATAAAAAGTAAATGATACCTACCTCACAACAGTTATTTACTATACCTAGTATTACTATGATTAAATATGTTGTGTTTTACAACAAAAAAGGAAATGATACCTACCTCACAATAGGTAACTATACCTAGTATCACTAAGATTAAATATGTTGTGTTTCACAACAAAAAAGGAAATGATACCTACCTCACAATAGGTAACTATACCTAGTATCACTAAGATTAAATATGTTGTGTTTCACAACAAAAAAGGAAATGATACCTACCTCACAATAGGTAACTATACCTAGTATCACTAAGATTAAATATGTTGTGTTTCACAACAAAAAAGAAAATGATACCTACCTCACAATAGGTAACTATACCTAGTATCACTAAGATTAAATATGTTGTGTTTCACAACAAAAAAGGAAATGATACCTACCTCACAATAGGTAACTATACCTAGTATCACTATGATTAAATATGTTGTGTTTTACAACAAAAAAGGAAATGATACCTACCTCACAATAGGTAACTATACCTAGTATCACTAAGATTAAATATGTTGTGTTTCACAACAAAAAAGGAAATGATACCTACCTCACAATAGGTAACTATACCTAGTATCACTAAGATTAAATATGTTGTGTTTCACAACAAAAAAGAAAATGATACCTACCTCACAATAGGTAACTATACCTAGTATCACTAAGATTAAATATGTTGTGTTTTACAACAAAAAAGGAAATGATACCTACCTCACAATAGGTAACTATACCTAGTATCACTAAGATTAAATATGTTGTGTTTCACAACAAAAAAGGAAATGATACCTACCTCACAATAGGTAACTATACCTAGTATCACTAAGATTAAATATGTTGTGTTTCACAACAAAAAAGGAAATGATACCTACCTCACAATAGGTAACTATACCTAGTATCACTAAGATTAAATATGTTGTGTTTCACAACAAAAAAGAAAATGATACCTACCTCACAATAGGTAACTATACCTAGTATCACTAAGATTAAATATGTTGTGTTTTACAACAAAAAAGGAAATGATACCTACCTCACAATAGGTAACTATACCTAGTATCACTAAGATTAAATATGTTGTGTTTCACAACAAAAAAGGAAATGATACCTACCTCACAATAGGTAACTATACCTAGTATCACTAAGATTAAATATGTTGTGTTTCACAACAAAAAAGGAAATGATACCTACCTCACAATAGGTAACTATACCTAGTATCACTATGATTAAATATGTTGTGTTTTACAACAAAAAAGGAAATGATACCTACCTCACAATAGGTAACTATACCTAGTATCACTAAGATTAAATGTGTTGTGTTTCACAACAAAAAAGGAAATGATACCTACCTCACAATAGGTAACTATACCTAGTATCACTAAGATTAAATATGTTGTGTTTCACAACAAAAAAGAAAATGATACCTACCTCACAATAGGTAACTATACCTAGTATCACTAAGATTAAATATGTTGTGTTTTACAACAAAAAAGGAAATGATACCTACCTCACAATAGGTAACTATACCTAGTATCACTAAGATTAAATATGTTGTGTTTCACAACAAAAAAGGAAATGATACCTACCTCACAATAGGTAACTATACCTAGTATCACTAAGATTAAATATGTTGTGTTTCACAACAAAAAAGGAAATGATACCTACCTCACAATAGGTAACTATACCTAGTATCACTAAGATTAAATATGTTGTGTTTCACAACAAAAAAGAAAATGATACCTACCTCACAATAGGTAACTATACCTAGTATCACTAAGATTAAATATGTTGTGTTTTACAACAAAAAAGGAAATGATACCTACCTCACAATAGGTAACTATACCTAGTATCACTAAGATTAAATATGTTGTGTTTCACAACAAAAAAGGAAATGATACCTACCTCACAATAGGTAACTATACCTAGTATCACTAAGATTAAATATGTTGTGTTTCACAACAAAAAAGGAAATGATACCTACCTCACAATAGGTAACTATACCTAGTATCACTATGATTAAATATGTTGTGTTTTACAACAAAAAAGGAAATGATACCTACCTCACAATAGGTAACTATACCTAGTATCACTAAGATTAAATATGTTGTGTTTCACAACAAAAAAGGAAATGATACCTACCTCACAATAGGTAACTATACCTAGTATCACTAAGATTAAATATGTTGTGTTTCACAACAAAAAAGAAAATGATACCTACCTCACAATAGGTAACTATACCTAGTATCACTAAGATTAAATATGTTGTGTTTTACAACAAAAAAGGAAATGATACCTACCTCACAATAGGTAACTATACCTAGTATCACTAAGATTAAATATGTTGTGTTTCACAACAAAAAAGGAAATGATACCTACCTCACAATAGGTAACTATACCTAGTATCACTAAGATTAAATATGTTGTGTTTCACAACAAAAAAGGAAATGATACTTACCTCAGAAAAGCTATTTACTATACCTAGTGAGGATACACAGTGCCTAGTTAATACGTTTGATTTAATTTTATTTCATTGTATTAGACACCCTTTTTCGCTGTTCCAAATAGAATAAATATATAGGATTGTTCACTATTAATAAACGCCAATTTTCGTTTTGAGCTTAATTATTGAGCTGAGAAAAACTTTCTAGCTATTATAATAAAGTATTTTTATCTTGACGTCGTTGGACGACCATATTTGAAATACTATGATTCTCATTTTATATAACGTTTTCTTTTTTATTACTAGCTTTAAAAAAGGTACCAGTATGTTTTGTATTTGACATCTAATAATTGCAAACACAATACCATATTTCACATCCTATTTAATTTTAGGAAGTTCAACTTGTATACTTGCGAATTACACCCATATTTTTGTAAATACTTAATACTAAGAAAATGACAAAATTAATATACAACATTTTGAGTGTGTCCAAATACTTGTTCACAAAATCTGGATTATCGCCAATAACAGGAGTTATTTTCATATTATTTTTTGACATCTCATCAAAGATGAAGAAGAATATGGATGTCTTGGCATTTACGGGATTCGGACCTCACATACTAAGAGTTTCTGCTTGATAAAAAGCTTCTTTACATCTCACCAATAGATGTCTGGATGTCTTGGCATTTACGGGATTCGGACCTCACATACTAAGAGTTTCTGCTTGATAAAAAGCTTCTTTACATCTCACCAATAGATGTCTCTAGTGAAGTTCTAGTGATTCAAGAACAAGGTTTCTAAATTGGTTCATATATATAGAACTTCCAAGAATTTGAATAGTGCGGTTGTCAATAATGGGTAGAATTGATGAATGTTACACGTGTGTAACGTGATCACTTAAACCAACCTATGACGGTCGTCAGCGCCGTAAATGCCCAGACTTCCATATTCTACTTCATCTTTGATGAGATGTGAAAAAATAATACAAAATTAGTACATTATTTTGATGAAAATCCGTAAAAACTGTTCATCTAGGAATTTTTCAGAAAAAAAAACTTTGTGGAAATATTGTATATCAAGGATCGTTCAAATAATTTCTTATGGTTCCGGTAAAACGTGACAATACGTCTCCATTTAACTGAACCCCTGTTCAATTTGATTCACATCTATCGTTCTAATTCACAGAATTGGTTACATGTTCTGTAATAAATGGTTGATCCACCCACCACTCTGTCTTCTGCCAACACTTCTATTCATACCGCAAGCAGCTGGCTAGGAAAGGGAAAGGAAAGGAATAAAATAAGAAGAATGGATGGATAGTCTTCCAGATGCGTGTTGTGATAAGTACTGACACTGATTTCTACCTTCTACCTTCTACCTCACGCAATAGAAAATTTATTAAAAATAGCAAAATTGTACAAGAATTTAAGCATTACAACAAATTGAGTGTGTCCAAATACTTGTTCACAAAATCTTGATTATCCCCAATTACAGGAGTTATTTTCATATTATTTTTTTACATCTTATCAAAAATGTTGTAAATAAATTATCTGGTCAAATTATAAGCTTAAATAATAAAAATGAAAATGGTATTTTCTGGCGTTTCTCATGTGTGTGATTGAAATCCAGGATTTGGACCTCATATACTATATAAAAGTTTCTGCTTGATAAAAAGCTTCTTTACATCTCACCAATAGATGTCTCTAGTGAGGTTCTAGTGATTCAAAAATAAGGTTTCTAAATTGGTTCATATATATAGAACTTCCAAGAATTTGAGTAGTGTGGTTGTCAATAATGGGTAGAATTGGTGAATGTTACACGTGTGTAAAGTGATCACTTAAACCAGCCTATGACGGTCGTCAGCCCCGTAAATGCCCATTCTTCCATATTCTTCTTCATCTTTGATGAGATGTCAAAAAATAATAATTTAAGCATTATCTAAATGTGTTAAAATTATAAAATATTAAAACAATAAATAATATAAGTGTATAATCTCGCCACTCGCCGAGAATTTTTGTCAACCGGTTTCGAGACGTTCCCGTCTCTTCGTTAGGACAATCACTACAACAGCATGCAAACAATACTACACGTATCCAACATAGCACAAAAAAGTTCGGTGAGTGGTTATACGAATATACTAATATTAATTTTTTTAATATAAAATTTTAAATGACTAACTACAAATTAAATGCTTTAAATATTTATAATATTGTAAATAATAAGTAACATTTAAAATATTCAAGGTGTAAAAGTAAAAACACGTATCGATACTGTATGTTTTTAACACCGGTATGCCGAACGTTTTCTTTTATTACATTTAAAAATCGCAACAGGGATGAAGAAGAATATGGAAGTCAGGGTATTTACAGAGTTTATTGCTTCTCATAGGCTAGTTAAGCGATCACCTAGCATACGTGTAACATTCACCATTCTACCCATGATTGACAACCACACAACTTAAATTTTTAGAACTCCTACATATATCATAAATCTCATGAAGCTCTATGTATGAGTTCACTGAAGCCTTCGGTTGGTTCGAGAAAGATTTTATTTATCAGAATCTTTATGCAAGATCCCTACCGGATTAGTTTACTTACTGGGAGACTTTCAATTATATGCGGTTTATAATTTAACTATAGTTTTTTTCCCAGACATAATTTGTTATGAATTTTTAACAAATTTCAAATCAAACTTAAATTGTTTTTTTTTGCTATTGGACGATTTAACCATTACCAATATTTAAAACGAACACATGTTCAAATATATATAAATTTACTCATTAAAAATATTCACGATAAATTAACAATGGACATTAGTAGCAGCCTTTTCATTTGGATACAGAAGAAAGGTTAGTATTCCTTGTCCGAAAGTAACGGCATACATATTTGTACATGCATACCATACATACGTAGAAGGTTGGGTTACAGTTTTCTCGTGACTGCCCCATTGGTGAAGTGTAATCAGAAGAATTAGCGCTGAGTAACGGTTTGCTGATGCTGCTCCACCGGTCTTCTTCTCTCCCCCACCCTCACGGCTTCCAACCCTTTCTACTGAAATTTCCATTCAACCCTTCCTCACATCTCGCTGCTTCTTTCCCAGGAATGAAACTTTTTCTTTTTCAAACATTGTTGGAGAAAAATCAAGAAATGAATCAACTAATTATCTGGGGCGCATAAATTCCAATCGACTTTTACCCCTTTATTTTTTTATTAAATGTACATTTCTCGGCGAAAAATCCGGTGAAGTTTTGAAGTGGAGACGTGTAATTATGGATTCTTAATAAAGGGAGCATTTGCATGTTGCTATCGAAGAGTTTTCGATGGCAAAATAATGCAAAATGGGTTACTTAAAGTTATGAATATTTACGCGAAGGAGTTAAAAAGCCTTCGGGCAGACTGTCGTACCGTGAACGATTCGATCATTTGAATAATGACCGTATACTTAGTATTTTCTATTCGTTCTCTTCTTTTTAAGATCTGCATTGTCGAGATAATTTGCGAAAACTTTTTTCGATACAGATACTTTTGAACTCGGAGTTTCGTTCGTTGAATTAATTTAATACCAAGAATATTTTTCTGGAAACTTCTATAAATATTTTAATTGGATGAGTTTTGATGGATTAACAAGGCATATTTCGTAAAAATTTATCGTGCTCTTGTAAAGGTTTTTTTTTTTAATTTTCTTATTATTAATATCAATCATTATTCGATTAATGAAATGAAAATAAATCTGAAACGTTTTATTTATTCAATTCATAATTCTAATCTTATAACGTGTTATATTCTCAATAAATCATACAATTATCCAGATACATATAATTTCAATAGTTCTAACAATTACCTAAAGATGTTTTCAAATATTATTATGGTTTTTTTTTATTATCAATAATCAATTTACTAATTATAATGTTACTTCAATACGTATAACTTTTAAAAAAATGCGTAGAGGTAAATATTTATACATTAATTACGAATCGAAAATGCGGCAAAATTTATATCAATGTATTTAAGTTGGAATTCTTGGAAATATATTAAAAGGCCATTAAAATCAATAAATTAAAAACCCTTGAAAAAATTGTCAGTATCAATTATTCATCGATTAAAGTTTAATAATTAATTTGCATGTAGATACATTATTTTGCCATATTCACGTAGTCTCAATATTAGAATTTCGAAAAATCAATTGTTTAAGATAAAAGGATGATAAAAATATAATAAAATAGCATTTCAGTCACTATTATTAAGTAGCCTCCGTAGTGTAATGGTCAGCACACTCGGCTACCGTTCTGGAGGACCCGGGTTCGATTCCCAGGGGGGGTAAGAATAAATATGAGTGATTTTTTCACTGTAATATTTATTCAATATTACCCTGGACTTGTACTTGAATCGGAGGGCTGATCACCTTTCCTTCATGTGTAAACGATCAAGATAACACTGCGTTTATATGACGCAGTGCCCTATGCACCATTGGGGTGAGGATAAGGGTTTTATTATTATTATTATTAAGTAGCTGCCCAACAACAAAACCAAATATCTTACAGTTTGTTTTGAATATTGAAAGCATTAACTTTGTGGATCATCTTGATATATTATTTCGAGAAATAAAAATACTTTGTGTTCTGATCCACTCACATTTGTGAGTGGATCAGAACACAAATGTGAGTGGATCAGAACACAAAGTATTTTTATTTCTCGAAATAATATATCTTACAGTTTGACCAAAATGTATTTTCATTTTTGTTATTACAAGGAGAACGTGGAAAAATAAAGAATAAGAATCTTAAAAAAAAATAACATTCACAAACACACTTTTTTGTTCAAAATTTAAAATATTTTCACAAATAATAAAATATAAATTTTCCTCTTCGAAAATTCCCATCATATTTTATCCTTTGATTTGCTTTGATTTGCTTTGAGGCAGCTATTAATTCTGAATAGAATATTGATAGTATTAAAGATACTTTCCTTCCCTTATTTGCGAGGTTTTAATATCCTTTTTAAACAAATGATAATAGGTTTCTTCTAATTAAGTGTTGGATTGACCTAAATGATTACAGTTCCCTCACCCCACTCGCTGCCACCTTTCCGGACTAATTAGACGGAAGCGACTTCCTGGAGTGAGTCACCCCATCACCTAAAGGTATCGACACTTTACTGACAGATAATACTTCTTATAATAATGTGCTTAGATATACCAGACTATAGGAATACCAAAAAGAGTTGTGCCAATGCCTTAATTTTTTGGATCTAGAATTATTGCGCATTTTCAAATATCCTTTTAACTTAAGTAATATGATATGATAACTCAAAACTTTACAATAATAGAAACAAAAAATTATATACTTAAAAATAAAGATCCAAAAAAGACAGTTCTGTCACTATGTTCTTATTCATAGGCACAGGTATGTTCAGAGATTTGTAAATAATATACATATATGTATGTTATAACATATTCTATGTACATATTTACACAAATATATATATATTGGGTTGATGCAAAAGTTTTAACCGTTTTTTACATATAATTTTTTTAATTTTTTTTAAATATGTATTATTTATTTAATAAATTACATAATTTCCATCAGTTCTTATAACCTTCTCCCATCTTTCTATCAGCTTATTAATACCAGTAGTAAAAAATTCCGTGGATTTTGATGCGAAAAATGAAGTAAGGGATGTTTTTACCTGCTCTATTGTATAATTTTTTTCGTCATTTAATTTTTTTTGCAGTGATCGGAATAAATAAAAATCAGAAAGAGCAAAATCTGGAAAATACGGTGGATGCTTGATAACATTCCAATTTAACTCATTTAGCTTGTGTTGGATCATCATAGCCACATGTGGTCGCGCGTTGTCGTGATGAAACACTACCCCTTTTCTTTTTACCAATTCTGGTTTATCCTTTTGAAGGTCCATGTACAATTTGGATAATTACTGACAATATCGTTCTGCTGTACTTGTCTGATCGTGTTCCAAGAGTTTAAAACACACAATACCCTTATCATCCCACCAAACACAAAGTTTAACTTTTTTTTTTGGGTTTCGGCCTTCGAAGTTGTTAATGGGGCTTCTCCAGGTATAGCCCACTGTCTTTTTCTTGTCACGTTGTTGTACACGACCCACTTCTCATCTTCCGTCACCAAACGATGCGAAAAAGGTTCATGTTTTTGTCTCGCACTCAAATCAACGCACGTTGAAACATGATCCAATAAATTGGCAGCCGACAATTGATGAGGTATCCAAACGTCGTACCGCGAAACCATTTCCATACGCTTCAAATGTCTTAATACGGTTGTTTGGTTGGCTCCCATCATTGACACAATCTCCCTGATGATTAGACGTGGATTGGAGTCAATTATGACTTTTAACTTGTCATCATCAGACTTCAATGGCCGCCCGGTACGTGGTTTATCAATGAGTGAAAAATCTCCAGATCGGAATTTTGTAAACCATCTTCGTACCTGTCGAACTTTGATGACATCTGCTCCATACACTTCACAAATGTTTTTGGTTGCCACACTCGCGGTATTGTCTTTACGGAATTCATAAAGTAAACAATGACGTAAATGCACTTTATCGAGCGACATTTTGAAAAAATACAAGGGGTCATAACTGTACTCTGGCTAGGCCAAAACTGAATAGAAAGTTGAGGAAAAGCATCCTTTATACAATGGAATCATAAAAAACGGTCATTACTTTTGCATCAACCCAATATATATATATTTATATATATATATATATATATATATATATATATATATATATATATATATATATATATATATATATTATATATATATATATATATATATATATATATATATATATATATATATATATATATATATATATATATATATATATAATAATAATATAATAAAACCCTTATCCGCACCCCAATGGTGCATAGGGCACTGCGTCATATAAACGCAGTGTTATCTTGATCATTTACACATGAAGGAAAGGTGATCAGCCCTCCGCTTCAGGTACCAGTCCAGGGCAATATTGAATAAATATTAGAGTGAAAAAATCACTTATATTTATTTTACCCACCTTGAGAATCGAACCCGGGACCTCCAGAACGGTAGCCGAACGTGCTGACCATTACACTACGGAGGCGGACATATATATATATATATATATATATATATATATATATATATATATATATATATATATATATAAAATCATTCTATTCACGTCATTATATTTCGCTCTTTTTTTCAGATTTATTTTCTCCATATTGATATATTAAAATTACCCACAACTCCGTGTTAATCTTTGAGTTAGGATTATTTCAATACATTTCCTCTTTTCCTTGCAAAAAAATAAACGAAAGGAGCTCAGGTTGATGGATATTCCTTTTAAATGGAAAAGGAAATAGAGAAAGAATAATTTAATAGATTGTACGAAGAAAAAAGCAGTGTTACCCAGGACATTTGGAGTTGCATACCAGTATTCGTACATTTTTTTGTCATTTAGATACAGTAATTAATAATATTGAGCAAGTACTATAATTTTCTTATTACGTTTTATTTATATTAACAATTCCTTAATTAATTTTAGTGGACAGATCCTTGAAACCACTCTTCGAAATACTGTTTAGTTTGGATTTTTTTATATATATTTTTTTTTAAGTTTTAACAAAATTGTCAAGTACCTTTCGGTTTGTTCTGTAGCTGAATTAGTGATTCACGTTATTGAACAGGAAAGTAGGTAATACGGGAAGAAAACGCTTTTAATTAACATTCCAGGACACCTCCCTATCGTGAGGAGCTGAGGAGTCAAGGAGTTGCAAATTAAAGCCAATATCATCCGTTCCCTATTGATGGCTCTCGTTCTGGCTACGTCAACATTGATAGCTGATCGCTTCTCCACAACCCTCTTATTACGAATTCTGAATTAATCTCTTCTACGTGTTACGAACAACGGCAAACAAGTATTTAATAAATTTGCTCTATACTTTATGGAGTGATCAAACAAGAATTCGTTTTGTACTCTTATTTTTCTTGGAGTGACAGCTATTTAAATCTTGAAATCACTATGAATTTGCGGGTAACTGGCAGTTACTAGTATTTACTTTTTTTTCTTGTGTTTTCGAATAAACACATGTATATATTTTTTTCATTTCATTACTAAGTAACCCACGAAATTAATTAATGGGAAATTATGATATTATAGACCTTAAGCGATTTTTTTAATTTGTGGACACTTATGTCATTTAAATATTATTATTAAAAATATTTAAAAACAAGAACATGTATAAGTAATACATAACAAATAAGACGAAATTAGTCGATTTATTCGTATTTTTAAACAAACAAGTAAACGATATATTTCGGTTTAAATCATTATTTTAGCTGTATGTAATTGATATTAATCGATATTGCTTCATTTTCAAATTAAATCAATAATATTATAACTTTTAATTGAGTTTTCATCGGTAATAAATAATAATCATCATCAAGTTTTTCATAGCAATTCAAAAAAATAATCTTTATTTTTACAAGTATTTTAAACTACAAACTGTACACATTTGGGAATAAGTCAGTTTTATCATATTCCTTTTAGCATTGTATTGAGATACTTTCATTTAAATTATTATTTTTTTAAACTCTGCTTTCTCTCTTTTTCAATTTTTATCATTTGTCTGGATTGGATATATTTTCTTCGTAAACATCAACCCAGCGCTTTCTCTTTGTCAATTTTCGCACTGTTACTTAAATATTATTTGTCGATTGATAATTGAATTTAATTAATTCATGATATCAAAAGTTGTCAACTGCCTGCTACCCAACAGCTGCTGATCTAAAGGAAACACATTGGACTGAAAACTGAATTTATCTACAAGAGATTCATGTTTTATCATATTTGAGGAAGATAATAATTCATTCGTTTTAATGTAGTTTCTCAAATATTAACTTTTTATTTTAATGACGTTAATTTTCATAATAAAGAAAATAAAAATTTTAATAAATTTTAATTGATGAAATCATTTAAAGTTTACAGAAAATATTTCACTTAGTGATTTTTTTAAAATAAAAGTGTCAGTTTTCATACTTGCAAGAGCTTTTTTATTTACTTATTTGTAAAGAATATCTTAGAAAGTTGCAAGAAAACGACAACAGTATCAGCAGTAAACCCAGAAACTTAATTAAACAGGTGATCTCTTTATTACGTTTTACGCCGTCATATTATTTTTCGGGTAATTCGATCAAGCTTGTTTGCAAACAAACTTTCAAGTAGGGACTTAGCAGGCTGACTTGCTTGGCACGAACCACAACCAACTCTGAGACAGCAAAGCGTAGGATTTCGGAGAAATTTCATAAAATCGTTGAGGATAACTCATTGACTAACTCTTGATGCCAATTTACGTAGCGTCGACATTGACGAAAGTTTTACGAACGCGTCCATTGGCGAAGACATTTTTCGGTACTGATACGAAATTGATACATAACTAAAATATTTTCATATAAATATTTGAATACTGAGTCATCTAAAAAGATGCAAAATATGTTAATGTTTATTACTTTAATTTAATAACTTTTAATGTTTATATTATCCTTTTTCTATACATGTATTTTATACGTACACGAGAAAGATGTTATGTTTTCTTTCACTGGATTTATTTTCACGCAAAAGAAACAAAATACAATTATTTATTATCTAATCATACTGTTGATAATTTATTTATTTATTATTTTATTTACTTATTTATTTAAACTTCATGTACAGAAAAGAAATAAGCACATTAGCGGGTTTAGTGCTAAAAAGCAATATCTTCCAACCAACCAAAAACTCATCACGACCTGGCATTTGTCTGGCTCAAGTGATCAATTTATGCAATTGTGTAAAGTTTAGCATCTCCATATTATTGAACATACATGAAACATGCATTTTTTAAAGATGTTTAAAGGCACTGCGATTAGATTTCTTTCAAATGATAGTTGTTATTTGATTTATTACTGCTGCTTAATTTGTGGAGTATATGGTATAGTTTATTCCAGTTGAACAAAGATTAGATTCATTTTCAATTATTTTACAATTTTTTTTAATGGATATTCAAAAATTTTCAAAATGGTGGATGTACACAAATCTTTAAATCACTTAAGCCAGCCAAATGCCAGGATTCAATTTTCATCTTCTTTCATATAAAAAATAAAGATGATTTATTTCATGTTAAGATACCTAAAATATTGATACGAAATCTAATGTAAATTCATTATTTGTTAAAGGTGAAGAAAAAAACATTTTTTGTTGTTTCCGAAACTTTTTTATCATATAAAGTTATTTAAGACTTTTATTACGAGGACTATTTTTTATAAAATCCGTAATATTTTTATTTACTTCAAACATTCAGATATGTTTTTGATTGATAAGAGAAAAAACATGAGTCTGATAATATTAAATCAACAATAACATATGTAGTTTAACTAAAAAAAATAAGATGGTGTATTGTATGTTGTTCATGTTTGATATTTGAAGGGAAAGAAATTATTACGGATTTGAGAAAATGCAATCCTAATCACGTTAAGATAATATACACGTTTTCCAATTATTTTAACTTTTCTTTCATTAAAATAATGAATGAATTTTTTGTAAAGGTCTCTCTTTGTATTGAGCAGGAGGTATAAGCAGCAGTGAAAGTCACCACCGCGTGGCAGATTGGTTGTCTGAATAATCGTCAGGGCGCCACCAACGCGACACTCGACGCCTTCTAGATTAAATGACACAACTTTGTCTTTCAAAACCACCCTTTACCCTTCAACCCCCTCTGTTAACCCCTTGAAGCCTATCCTACCCGACAGCAGAATATAATACATAAAAGTACAGACGGAGAAGCCATTTTAGTATAAGTACTTACCTTTATTTAAAATTTATTTACCAATTTTTCGAAACGAAATTCAATGCTGTATTTCAAAAACGTTATAAATCCACTGGTGTAATTTTTAATGAAAAGTTAACATATAACCTGTAAGGTATATGAAGGAATATTTGGTTGGTGATTGTATTTTGTAAATCAATACGTTGACTATTCTTTTGTTTTTAAAAAGTTGAAAATTTTAATAATTAGGTTATCCTTATAATTTATTCAGCCTTGGATTTTTTTCTAGCCTTTTTTAAACACAAATTTTAATTATAAGATTGCTTTGTTCGAACAAGTAAAAATTTCCTGTTTTTCATAACCTAGATTTGTTTTATTTTAGTTGGTAATCACAAGTTTATATAATGTATCAGTTATATAATATAGTATCAAATAGAATTGTGGTATTGGAGTTTTTGATTCAGGGTTCAGTTTCCCACTTCATCAAAAATAATTAATGTTAAATACAAAACTCATCATTATAAATCAGTTTTTTTACTAATTACCATAAATACATGTTTTCCACTTCTCACATCTTGTGAACACAGTACACCTTTCTTCCCTTATTCTCTGAATTGTCAACGGTGTAGAAATTTTCTTTTACTAAAGGTCAGTAGAAAATAAAATACATCGTTAAACACGTTACCAGGAGTACAGGAATGAAGGAGTTGAATGTTAAATGTCGGTTACCTCTTTAGGATGTCTGTTACCTTGTTACCCCGTCTGTGTCTGTGTGACCACATTGACACTTTAACATACCAAACTTTGGCTTACGGAATAAATGCAATAGTATTTTTCATCCAAACTTATCCAGAGAACCATTTCAGTACAAAAAGTCTCGTAGTTTTAAATTAGTCAATATATATTTTTTAAAGTATATCATTATCATACTATGATATTAATATGCTGTTAAATTAAAATATATTATAAAACAAATTTTCAAAATACCCGTGCAAAACTTATTTTCTTGTTATTTGTTTTATCAAAGTATTTTTTGTTTAATGAAATCATGGACATTTTTTTAGTTATAAAGACCGTTAATTGACTATTTTATGGAATATTAAACTAGTACAACATATGTATTTTGTAATGTTAGAGTTTTAGCTACTAACGTAACGCTAGTCAATTTTACAATATATTTTATTCAATCATTTTTTGAAGTTGCCTTTTAAATAAAATTAAATAAATTAACTTAGTTTATTTCATCTTGAAATCAAAACATATATACTTAGTTCAATGAATTTTTTAAAAAATCCGTCTATCGCTAAATGGCGAATTAAATTTGATACAAGTTTTGTTTTTTTGTTTTTATTGGTATAATATATACAAAAATAACATAATATAATAAAATTAAAATAAAAAATCTATTTACAGGTTTTCACTAAAAATACACTGTCATATACATAAATTATAACTATATAATAAACTTACATCACATGTTTTTATCAAAAAATATGAATTTTATTTATCAAATAGTCAAATAGACATCAACAATATTTCTCTTAAACGTATTAAATGAAACATTTATGTCTATTTCATTAAGCATTACATTGCACATATCGCAGGCTCGATTTAATAATGAATTTGTGAAAAAATGTAATAAGAATGCAAATATAAGGTTTTTAAATAGTATTATTGATTTTAAAAATAATTTTTTACATTCATTTATTTAAGTTGTGTTTATTTATTCGTTCATTTTAGTTGATTGCTCACTCGGTACTTCATGAAAAAGAATGAAAATTGTCCGTTACTCGTAATTAAAAAAGTAAAACAAATCACAGAAGAGCGTTATTCTGTCGCTCTTTCCCAATTAGAATCATCTGTGACACAGTCGTATTGTTTATACATGTGAATTTACACAAATTGTGTTCGGTGTTTAGTACTACGGTGGGCCCAGATGGGCGGGCGGCGGCGGTACGGGGGTGGGGAGGTCGTCATGTTTTATTGGGTTTATCGCGCGATATAATCATCCCTGGAATATTGTTCCGTTATGTTTATCGGCCGATTAAGAAAGTATGTTGCCTTTATTGTTGTGATAGACAATAATTAAGAGGGCTGTTGTCTAGATTGAGCCGTTAATGTATGTGTCGTATGGGTTTTGTGCCATTCATGGTTGTCACCGTATCTATTTAACTATCGTGTTACTTCTACTAGAATTGTCTTAATATTTCTGGCTAGCCGTTTTGAGAACTCGTTCATCGCATATATTGTCATTTCACATCGTCATTATAACTATGCTAAATCATCTGTCTAATTTAAATAATGGTATGAGGAAAATTTGAACAGTACCACTCATAGTTCTTAAATAAAACATACTCGTATTTTTCAAAATTCAAACACGTTCATGCATTTTACTAGACCAATAATACATTTCGGCTTCTACAGATGAGGTTCAATTTCCGATGCGATGAGTAAAATATCCCATTTAATTATGTGGTTTTTCTGTAAAGTATTTTAAATGTATAAAAATACCCTTGTCTATTGTACTTGAAGCATACGATCACCTTAATGTTATTCATCATTAAGACCAGTTGAATTCCCCATTTTATCGTTGCACAAAAGAAAAATTATTGATTTTATTGCATACATATAAAAAATTAAATAAACATAACATTCATTCCGTTCAAAAAATTTCAAGAAAATTGGAGAAAAAATGTATTAAACAAATATTTATTTATGATGCGACAAAAATTATTTGTCATGTTTCTAGCGTCTTTTAAAATTCAATATTTTTTAAGAAAACATGGTTTTGTGATATTGCTAATTGAAAATTTGAGAACAAGCGAAAATTCATATTTTGAGTGTAAAGTTTTAAGATATCATAAATAAAATGAACTCTGTTTTAAAATCACTGTAAATATTTTATTATAACTTAATTATAATGTCTACCGATTTCGAAGCTAACCGCTTCGATATCAAGACTTTATCGAGTCTTGATAAAGAAACGGTTAGCTTCAAAACCGGTAGACATTAAAATTGAGTTAAAATAAAATATTTATAGTGATTTTAAAACAAAGTTACATTGTAATTATAAAATGAAAAATCAGAAAGTTACTGCTTCGAAAATAAATTAAACATTTAAATATCTTTATTATTTCATTAATTTGAACGGTGTTTTTTAGAAGAAATTCTGTTTTATATTTTTAATAAATTTACTATTTAAGATTTTCCATTCATAAAAAATATGGATAGGAAAAAGGATATAAATTAAACTAATTGAGTTTTTAATTAACTCTGCACAATTTCAATTACCTGCACATACTATTAATTATAAATAAAGCATAAATAGAACGTTGTTTCCCGTGATTTAAACTCGCTACACATGAAAATCTTAAATGCCTTAAATGAAATGAAATCAAAAAACCTCAAACATATTTCATTCAAAATGGTTATAGTAGTACATATTATATAAGCAGCGATTATATTGATCTCAATTAATAAAACGAACATCACGATGCTAGCAGGTACCTAACCTTGGGGCCCTTAGCAAGGCTGGTGTCCGTCCGCCGTCGACCATCCGCCGCCCGCCGGAGGAGCGTCGGCGTCGCGGCGTCTTCCAAATAAATCCGCCGGCACTTGCAGCTAAGTGCCGCCAGGTACCACCAAGGAATCCATAAACACTGACAATAATTCCATGCTCACTTTACTCACGTCGGGTACTCGTGTGCTGAGCACCTAGCTACCGCCACCCTTTCAAGGAATGTCTTCTTCACCAGTGCTTAATGTTTATTGGCCACTAACGTCTTCCGCGATTAACTTTGTCACGTTAGGAATTAGTGAGTCGATATATTCCGCCGCAAGTGTGGAGAATAGGTGACACATAAAGAGGGAGCAGTTACTTTGAATTTGCGTACTACATTGCCATAATCATTTGTTCTAACGCCTTATTAGCTACACAGCAATATAATTTCGCGAATGTCAAGATCTTTTGCAGAACAATTTGAAATAAAGGGGCATTTTTCCCAAAGTAAATCTTCCCAATCTTCTTTTTTTTCGGAATCAGCATTCTGAATAATAAACGTTTATTTTTCCGATTTGCATTACGATACTGTCAATGAGACTGAGTTAATTTTAAAGAAACATCTCCGGCGCTATGGAAGTTTTTCTTCCTTTATGCAAAACCAATTCAAACGGCTATTAAAATGAACTCTGGAAAACATCGTTTTACGGGTAACACAAATATAATTTCACCACCCCCCAACGCAGTGCCCGCGGCCGAGGGGGTGGTGGTCTAAAGGGGGGAGGGCTAACAATAAAGAACCAAGGGGTTATCACCCCTTCAAGTGTATGTATAACAAGCAGATGTCTAAACCCCTGTACAAAAATCTGCAAATAAAATGCAAAGTTAATAGGGCACAGAGTAAAAATAAAATGTAACAAAATACGTGTATGTTTTAAAAGGCGTTTTCAATTTTGGTATTTTTATGAAGGATTACATTTTGCCTGCAGTTTCACCACGCTGTGGATGAGGCTTAATGTCAGGGCGCCACTTGGCCAATATTACCTTTATGCTGTGTTATCCCTTTTCTAATTATCCTCATAACATAATGCTAACTGTGATATGTGTTACCTCCAGCGGCCGTATGTTTAAATGTGCGAAATCATATTCGCGTATATTTTAATTACTATTTTGTTTCGGGCCTCTCTCATTTAGATTCCGCCATTGGAGCAAGTGTGTGCGAACGGATTCCAATAAACAGCTTTCTGGGGCGGCCATTAAAGGTGTACGGAGGATATAAGATTGTGACAAATGGGGCCATATTTTTATCCTGCCGTGTTTATATTGTAACACACGGGTTCACATAATAAGGCGGAACTTTGATTAGGACCGTTTTTAATTAAATTTTATTACCCGACCCTAATGAAGGATAAACATTTTCTGGAAAATTTTACAGAGCTTGAAGTTTTTCTTCAAAGTGCTTCCTTGCAACTTTGGCTACACACCCCACGCCTGTTTTTTAAATTTTCTTACATAATTAAAAATATTACTCGAATTATTCCGAAAAAAAATTGTCAATCAACGGATTGGCAAAAATGTAATAAATTAATTGAAAATTATAACAAAGCGTTTATTCTTTCAATGATCTTTAGAAAATCAACTCTGTATATTTGATGTTCTTTCTTTACCAAGAAATAGAAACGTCATTTAAGGCCATCAATTCATTATCGAATTATTTTTTCAAATATGTAAAAAAAACTTATTATATAATTTAAGCTCCATCTTTTTCCAATCAGCTGATTTTTTCAAAATACCATAAGACATCATAAGTCATAAAAACAATACAGAAACCATGAATTTGATTTGTTTCTTACATACTCATATTACGAGTATATGTATATATTTTTTAATTGTCGTGTCAGACGTTTTCGGTTTAAATCGTTGATATGGTTTTATAAGACCATTTAAATAATTATTTTCAAAGACATTTAAGTGTGACTTATTTTTACGACAACGATACACGCGAACTGCGCGAACCCGTTATAAAAATTACCCATTTTTTCCACTTTCGGTACTATCCGCTCTTCGCTACGGTACTACTAAGTGCAGACATTTCTCCATAGTTTAGTGCCGCTAGAAATTGGAAAATATTGACAGGGAAGTAATTTCCGCCGGAGCAGATATGCTCCGAGGCCGGTTAATTAGCGGGCAAGCAGCGCCATCCGATGGGAATTGATACAAGCGAGTCGAATGGGGAAAAAATCTTCTACTAAACGTGGTATCCCCATTGTCGGGGAATCGTTTAACTTATCCTTTAGTGTACAGAATCTGGCGCCGATATTATTTCATTGATTTTGTTGGACTTTTGCACGTTTCGTAAACATTTTAATTTCCAAAGTGATCTTGTTATTCTACTAAAATTAAGGAATATTTATGACTTCGAAATTAATAGTTAATAATTGCATAATGAATGGAATATGTACCTTAATGTAAATCAATATTTTTTTATAATTTATATTTGAAGCACTAACTTTGTGGTTTTCCATTTTATAATTAAAATGTAACTTTGTTTTAAAATCACTATCACTGTTTTTATAGTGATTTAAAACAAAGCTACATTTTAATAATATTAAAATATTTTTTAACTTATTACAGTCTTAGTATTTTATACATTGTTTTCTGGCAAGCAATTGGTAGTTGACTGCTATTAACTATTTTTTTCAATCCATCGACAGGTACAAAAATATTGATATGTATTGATTAAAATATGTAATTAATAAAATTATAAATCAAAAATATGTACTAGATAAAGGAAAACTGTTAAAATTATACACTCAATATTAAAAATTTATATATTCAATACATATTGAAAAAAACATACTCGACTCAACCATAGATAGTGGTGAGAACTCGCATTTAGAAAAGCGTTAATTAAAGAATATACTCATTATGTACAACTTCCGAAATTCGGGTAGTGTAATTGTCAATCAATGGTAAAATGGTGAAAAATGCAAGTGTACAAAACGATCACTTATACCAGCCTATGACAAGCCTTGTAAATACTAAGACTTCCATATTCTTCACCATTTATGATAAGATGTCAATAAGAAGGAAGCATGAAACTTTTTTTTTTGGTTAGTTTATTTTAATAAGATAAATATAAGAATATATTTATCTTAACATTTTATCTGGACTATGGTCCCACCATTAAAGAATAAATAGTTTAACAAACATTGAATAATTTTTTACTTTTTTGCTTATTTAACGTTTATTTATAGACAGACAAAATTTCAAAGGGACCCAGATACGCGATTGAAATTATGGGTTTATAATTTCACGGTTGATTTGAGGATTATGCAACCTTTTTTTGTTCTAAAGTATATTTTAAACGTTTACTTTTTTGATACTTTTCATATAGAAACTCGTTTTATGTTCATAATTATCTTTTATTTATTGTTTCGGCATTAACTTTGTGGTAAGACATGTTACAATGATTAAAGAAAACACTTCGTTTTTTACCACTTGAGTTTTATTATAGACTACATGTTTCACATGTTAAACTTCCATCATTCAAGTCTGTATAATAACTAAAATAAAATATTTTATATTTAAGTTATTATACAGACCTGAATGATGGATGTTTAACTTCTGAAACATGTAGTCTATAGTAAAACTCAAGTGGTAAAAAACGAAGTGTTTTCTTTAATTATTCATAATTATCATTATGAAAATACAGATAAGGTTAAGATGTTCATCCCTGATCTATTCCGACACATCTTTATTCATTCTACAATTAAACATTCTTCGCACGTGTGCTTTCCTATTCCGAGCTTAATATGCAGAGATTTAAAGTTTACTGGGGAACCTATGAATTTAATTAAGGCGCTACCTAAAACCTGCAACAAAATATGATGGGGAATGAAATGACAACATCGGCGCACAATTCCGGGAACGTTCGGGGGTCTGACTAAAGTCCGAGGCGCACTGCTGTAATTGGTGCGATGGGGGAGTCACGACAATATCTGCTTGTTTAACTCAGGCCTTTATTTTAAACACCCCAACTGGACCCGACGTTTTACCATCGAAACTTTAATATTTACCGATTTAAAATAACTATTTATATTTACAGGTAGCATTACTCAGTAGTTTCAATTTATATTAATTACAATATATTATAAAACATTTAGTTTCGGTTTTGGATGTTATTAACACCGCGGGAGCAATTATCCACCGTTCTCTGTCTGCGTAATATAAATATTTATTTCCAGTGACCACAATGTCGATTCAGGATAAATATAAGCCTTCCTTCTTTTCCCCTCTTCAGCACTCACTCCACCGCCGTATCCACCGACCCTTTCCATTGAATAGTATCCTCACTTTCATTTAAATATATTTTCAAATTTTAATGTTAACCATCCCCATACTGCTTGGAGGATCGTAATGTCGTTACCCGTAAGCACCGACCTATTGGATCCGTTACGTGAATGTTTTTAGACTTAATTAGAAACAATATGAAATAATATGGAAATACCTCCGCAACCTTTTGTGCGAGCTTAACATTTCTGTCCTGTGATTGTAATTCATATTGCAATAAATAACGGATTATGGCTAACAATGGAATTAATATAAAGAGGGGTCATGCCACAATGAGCGTTGCCATGTCTGTAAGAAGCGACGCTAGGTGTAATTGAAATATTAAATCATTAATGGATTTTGGAATTTTAAGCGGGTCATTTTATGTCCTAACCCGGATTGAATATATCGCCCATTACAAAATGCATACGAGGCATATAAATAATTTATTATTAGCGTGGCAATATTTATCACAAATAATCATATATATGCTCCGATTCAATCCTCACTCTCGATACACGAAACTCGGCGAAGCAACGTGTTCGTCTATTTATGGAAAATAAAATAAATAAGAATAAATGCCACACTTTATCAAGAGGACACGGAAGGCATAATCATATATCACATACGAGGAAAAAGCATCTGAGGAAAAAATGGTTGCGGTTCGCCTTATTCTTTATCTATCAGGGCAGCATGTCGAAACTAAGATGTATGAAATATTGCTGACAGTAACCGATAATACGTTAGTTTGGACGGAGGGACGTCTCGCGGATAATTCCTTGTATAACTTCTCCTCGCTCCTGCTGCCCGCCTGATAGATAATACCAAAGTTGCTTACACAAAATGCCATAAATTTTCATCCACCAGTCATTTCGTATTAGTTTTTCGACATAAATCATAAATATGTACGGTCCGCGTGTGTGTGAGTGCGTGCGGTGCGCTGATTGTGGCTGTGTGCGGCGGACGAGAGAGCCATCAAACAAGTCGGTAACATAAAAACGTCAAGCGGAACTACCGCCAGGGATGCGGAACAACAGCCCGATACACAAACACCACTACCCACTCGCTGCTCGCTGCTCGCTGCTAGCTACTCGCTGCTCGCTACTCGCTACTCGCTACTCGCTGACGAAGCTGAATTACTTGTTCAGAGCCATCTACTCGTATAAATCCTAGACACTGCTGTGTCTAACAAATCATTTATGAAATATTTATTGTTTTCTCATGTGTTTTCCACCGACGCACGACGTCAATATTTGTCTTCGGGACATAAAGTTTTCCCTTTCCAATAAATTACCCTCCATTCGTCTTCATTCTCGGCACAATCCGAGCCCAATCCGCAGAAAACTTTTTCCTTGTCAAGGTTAAAAATCACTAAATATACGAAAATACCTTTAAAACCAATTTCAATCAGTATTTCTTATGTTATACATGTAATCATTCCTGAAAGTTATTCACGGTTTACACGGAATAAAGTAAATATCTCAAAACAAAAAGTTGTGTGACGTCTGATTTCATTTCCCGCCTCACCCCAGATATGGCAACACTAAAATTCCACGCCATAAACCAATCAAATCGATTCGTGATAAATTGCCAACCATAAATAAAGTAAATGGCTGCCGTGGAATTGGCATGATGAGTTATGCATCCATCCACGCAACTGTTCGACAGAGGTACCGCAAACTTTTGGCGCTTAAAAACTCTCTTCTTACCTCAAATCAAACGTCAAACGTCAGGTAGGTACTGAACGAAAAAATTCATTTTTCTAAATTGTATCGCAGTGTCAGTTTCCTTAATTCGATTCATTGCTATGAGTTATTTAGTGGCATTAATTGCATAAATGATAAGAACTACCAAGACTCTCTTATTTGGGTACCGACAAACATATGTACATATGTTTATTCAAATAAAAACACTCCAATTAGGTTTAATCAAAATATTCCAAATGTCTAGAATTACACCGTTTTTCGATAATGTGTCAAATATTTTTTGTATATTAAAAGCATTGATAACTTTGTGGTATGGTAATAAAGCACTCTCCTTACCATCCATTGTTTACTTTGTGAAATACCACTTTTTAAAACACTTCTTTGTGACTACCGGTTTTGGAAAATTATTACATCATCAGGTCATTAAAATAAAATTATTGCGATTTGAAATTTGTATAAAAATAAATTTTTTGAAAGATTTAAAGACGACAAATGAACCACAACGGGAATATTTTCAAAATTTGACTTCGAGACCACTTTTTCAAGTAAACAATGGATGGTAAGTAGAGTGTGACAAATACTGTTTATTTTTGTCCGCCTCCGTAGTGTAATGATCAGCACGCTCGCCTACCATTTTAGATTTCCCGGGTTCGATTCCCAAAGGGCGTAAAATAAATATAAGTGATTTTTTCACTGTAATATTTATTCAATATTACCCTGGACTTGTACCTGAAGCGGAGGGCTGATCACCTTTTCTTCATGTGTAAAACGTTCAAGATAACACTGGGTTTATATGACGCAGTGCCCTATGCACCATTGGGGTGCGGATAAGGGTTTTATTTTTATTATTATTTGAGATTCGAAGTAAAATAAACATTCCAAGAAAGGCGCCAAAAAATAACAAAATGAGCTTCTGTGTCGTTTTTTTTTAAATATAAATGAAGTAAAGCACGTTACAAAAAATATAATAAATTACCTCATCAATAAAGCATTAATATTCGGAATGGTTCACAGAGTGGCATTGTCAATTTTGAAAACGGTCGCGATCAGGTGACTCGCCCTCGATATATTATATTTTTGCGAAATCGAAAAAAAATGGCTTTAAATTTGGTATTGCTTATCATCTATCATGCAACGTTTGTCTTAAACAACCCGAATTTTGTTGTTTTCATAATTTACGTTCCGTCCCCTTTCCGAAGCCCGCGAACTGCGCGGGACCCGTGGCGGTTCGCTATTCAAACGGGCATAAAATACACCATATAAATTACCGAAAAAAAAAGATTATTAGATTTTTGCGCGCCAAGTTTACGTCACTTGAAGCGGAAATATTAATATGAAGCGTAAAAGGTGGGTTATAATTTCCTTTTTTATGGTCCATTATTTATATGCGGAATCCCTTCAGATATATTTTCCTAATTCCCGCACCCATAAAAATCACAATCAAACAGTGTAGCACGTGACGGGGCGCCGGGGGGAGGGGGCGCGCATCTGAGGGCTGGGCCCTAAATCTTCATTAAAAAGTCTGCCGGACCTCCCCCGGCCCTGGTCGGGGTGGCTCTATGACGGACGGACTCGTGTGGTTATGCCCGGCTGTACATAATATCTTTTGTTCGTGATAACATTACTCGTGGAAATTAATTAATTTAATACGTTTTTATTATAAAACTAATATTTATATCAACTGACAAACAACTACTGAAATCAAGAATTGAAAGAAAAATAAGTTTTATTGAATTTAATTTAAAAAAACGACATTCATGAATTTGCACAAACATAGAATATCAAACTGAATTAATTTTTCTAAAACTGTAAATTTCAAAGAGTTGAAAGGCTGGCATCACTACATGTTATGGATGCAGCAATGCGGTCCAAACATCAAAAAGAAGTGCAAATAACACTGTCGGAAAAATCAACATCTTAACATCCACAAAAATTGTCTTAAATCACGAGATAACACAGGATTTTCCTAATTGCATTAGACAGTTAAACTAGCATAGTTTCCTTTCGTAACAAATCGTTACCTAAATTTTTCAATTATCTGCCTCCGTAGTGTAATGGTCAGCACGCTCGACTACCGTACTGGAGGTCCCGGATTCGATTCCCAGGGGGGATCAAATAAATACAAGTATTTTTTTCACTGTATTTATTTATATTTATTCAATATTACCCTTGAATGGTACGTGAAGTTGAGGGCTTATCACCTTTCCTTCATGTGTTAACGACCAAGATTATACTACGTTTATATGATGCAGTGCCCTTTGCACCATCGGGTGTCTATGAGGGTTTGAAGAAGAATATTTTTAAGTATTTTTTTTCTTAATTTTTTTTTTTGCCTTTTTATTATTGATTATTAAATTAAACTAGTGATTAAACTTTAGTCCGCCTCCGTGGTTGTAACGGTCAGCGTATTTAGCTACCGAGCTATAGGTCCCAGATTCGATTCCCAGGGGGGTGAAAATAAGTATTAGTGACTTTACACTCTAACATTTATTTAATATTACTCTGGACTGGTCCCTGAAGCGTAGGAGTGATCACCTTGCCTTCATATAAGTAACGATCACGATAACACTGCGTCAAAACGTTGCAGTGCCCTATGCACCATCGGGTGCGGATGAGGGTTTGGAGAAGAATATTTCAAATAAAAATAAAATTAATTTAAGTTTTGTAGGTACTGACATTTCTTGGTGAAATGCTGGTGGTTGCTTTTTATTATATATATAAATATATATTCTTTAAAAATATTTTTAGTTTTCACGGGTACTGATAGAATACTAAGAAACGCGGAAAACATAAAAATAAAGAAAGTCATGAAAATTAATACAGCAAAGTTAGTTTATACATATGTGTATTACAGTGAAATTCCTTTGTATACCAATCCATATTCCTGTTCCCAGGAAAGCATCTAGTGTCAGGAGCACATTATTGCCTGAAGATAGCTCCATCTGTTAGGCGCTTATTGCACTAGCGGTATAGGAACTAAATCATTGCTCTAACTGCCCCCACCGTGCGCCGCTGGCGACTTGCGGCTAAACTTGCGATCATTATGCGCTATTATTGGATAATTTCGGCACTAAATTGCGCAATTATTGTAGATCTTACTCACCCGGACCCGAGTCAAGAGGAACTTTCATTTTGAAGAAGTTCCGCTTTCATTATATCGCATTAAACTTGATGATGACACTTAGCGAAACATCTTCTTCAAATTGGCAATGAAAAATGCTCGTTCACTTTCATCAGCAGCCATAAACTAAAAGGTAAAAATATTAAAATTCATCTTGAAACTTTTAATTATGTATAACTGGGCCGTCTACAAATCTTAATATCATTGACTTCTTCGAGTTACATTACTTATATTAAAGCGACATCTATTTGGGAAAAGGGATGATTTCCCTATTAAAAGAAATAAGATGTGGGTCAATTTTTTATCGCATATAAAAAAAATAAATACAGGATATGTACTCATACACAAATAGAGTTGCAGGAATAAAGAAGTCTGTGCCACATATTTACAAGTATTATTTCTTTCTTTATGGTTACATTAATAACTAACTAACTAACCATCATGCTGCTTCTCTGCAATGCCAGGCAGAGAGATCAGAACGCCATATCACTCTGTCTTTGCAAAAATTATTCACCTCTACCACATTCATAGATCTCCTTATACATACCCGCCGATTATTCCATCTCCTTACCTGACCACTTCCAAGTATTTAAATACTTGATCGTGCTAAGTTTTCCTCGGTCTTTCTCTTCTTCTTTCTCCAACTACACTCGCCTCATAAATTTTCTTTCACTGTTATTTCTTCACTCATTCTATTCATATGCCCAAATCATCTATACACACCTTTCTTAATTTTATCGATAATTCTTATAACAGCCTAGCATTTTTCCGTATTTCACCTTTTGAACATCTAACATAAAACGGTTTTCTGCATATCATCTGAAAGGACGAAATAAAAAATATTTCATAAAAATAAAGGACGAAATTCGTCAAATTGCGATCATCTAAAAGATCGCAATTTGACGAATTTCGTCCTTTATTTTTATCCTTTTTTTTTCAACTCCATCCATAAAACTATTGAATAAGAATGAATAAGGCTAAGCCATGTACTTTGTATACCCAGGACGCCTGCTGACAATCATCTGATCTTTGGCACGCGGACCTGACTTGGGAGGATGCAACGGGCGCTGGCAGCCGACAAAAGTACTTTGAGGACTTCATATGCTCTACATAGGTAGCGCATATGGATAGGTGAGTATAAGTAGCATCAATGTTGATAAGTTAGTAAATATTTTATGTTAATATTGCCACAGTGTGTAGGAATACATGTTTGTACAGTTAATATGTAGAATTACGTTTTGTAGCAGCGATAACAATTGCTTATCTTTCTCACTCGGCATAATTGGTAGTCGGTTTCCTGAAACTAATACCGCCAGAAATAAACTTAGCTGCGCTTCTTTTAAGTCAGATAATACGGAAGCGTGTGCGAATGCATATTTTTTATTTACATCGAAATAAAGTGCAGACCGCAACATTGTAAGTTACATCCGAACGCGCTACCATAGAGCGATTCTCATAATAACTTCAACCGAAGGGGAATTACAAGTAATATATGGTGTTAATTCCAGCGTGGCTGGTCCCCTCCCCTCCTGTTGCCCATGCCCGACCCCCATCCGACGCCCACTATCTTCTGCTTTAGACGATTTCCATCCAGCTTTGTGCGACCGCACGACGTTTGGACAATAAACCATATTTTACTATTCGCCTAATAGCCAAAACTAGTTTGACGGGCAAACATTTTAAACCGATAAATTTGGTGGAAAGCTGCAGTCAAAGGTTTTGATCTGGAATGGTCGCCTTTAATTTGCTTAGGATAAGTAATAATTATGAATTACGGACGGGATTCTCCGTCCCTCCTACATCAATATTTACTCTAGGTATAGAAATATTATATCTAACCTGATCGCAACACTCGCCCACTCTAAGTAAATAAATATGTATTAATTAGCCTATTTCACAATAAATTAATCATTTTTATAATAGTAAAGGAATTATGTACTTCATATTCTCGCTTTCATCATTTTCAAGTGACTCTGAAATCTGACTTTCATTCCTAATTATGCTCCAACTTCGTGATTTTTATAGCCTATTCCTAATTGTTAGTTATTTTACTCTGTATGATCAAAATTAGTATAATTTCAGATAATTCTTGAGTGAAAATTCCCAAACAAAATTTTTCGCTCTTTCGTCATCTACATATCTAGTGCGTTGAAAAAAAAACTGCAATTAATATCTGCATATTAAGGAAAAAAATGTAATTGTGTAAATTCAATTATTCTAAATACCCCTTTTCAAATATCAGTTGTATTGTATAATATTCATAAAGTATTTCAGTATTAATAATGACAAATGTTTATATTTATATTATTTTCTGACATCTCATGAAAGACTTCGATGAGATGTCAAAAAATAATTTGAAAATAACTCCTGTAATTGGAGATAATCCAGATTTTGTAAAAAGTAATTGGACACACTCAAAATGTTGTTTATATTTATGTTTTAAGGAAACGTGGATGTATATTTTTAATTATTCTACATATCGTTTCATGTAAGTCGGGCTTTTTGGACTTTAAGTAATTTTTATAAGTAACAATATTTCGTTAGTGTTTTTAAAGTAGAAGTTTTTGTGGTAAATTTTTTTCATATCTTAGGATTTTTCAAGTAAAACTAATGTATAAATATAATAAAAAGCCTTGAGATATTAACTTAAATCATTTTACATTGAAAATATTCCGCTAAACAACCACAACTCGTGTTAAACTGGGATACCTTTTTCGTTTTCTTTCTCTTTGAAAGTGAAAATCTACTTAAAGCTGCTTCCCAACCCCGGTAACTTAATAATTCCCAGTATTTTTACACAGGCAATAACTATCTCTGGTAAAATCACTTTTCTTCTCACCCGCCGGGGGATTCCATTATCTCGCGAGCCGCGCATTTAACGGAGAAGAGAATTTTCCATCCACTCAAATCAAACGGAGTTCGATACTCGAGTCTCGAGTGAGAGACGAGGCCTGCCTGAGAGACAAAGACGGAGTTAAGCCAACCAACCACCGAGCCGAGAACAATTATTAGCACTAACTTTAACTCGGTTTGGCAATAGAGAAGACCTCTGATGTCATAAATAATGAAAATGTGCCGCTCCTCGCTAGAGGCATCTCCAGCCCTCCCCGCCGCCCGCGCCGCCCCCCGCCCGGCCCCGAGTTATGAGGAGCCGAAAGGCGTTAGATCGTGGAGATATTCCGCATGCTGACGGAATGTGACAATATTGATTGACTTATGTTCAACACCCAGATTGCGCAACTTTCTCTCGTCGGAATAATTTCCTCGGGACAAGGAGCCGGCCTCAACTTCCGAGACTAGTTAAACTGTCCAAGTTTATATTAGCTTAACGAATAGTTTGTAAGGTTAGTGTATTGTGACGGTTTCGCGGTACCGACTATTAGAATATCATTTGGCTTAATAACGAGCCGCTTAATATTGCGGAGCGCATTTCCAGTTATGAAGAATTCAATAGTAGTATTTGTATAGAGCCTCGCCGGGTGATCTTGGCTATAAGCCCTGATATATGTGACGTTTCGCTCATCTGCGCCTTCATTAGCTATTTAGGTTCGAGCGTTTGTTTAGGCATGCACGAGATATTATCCGCGAGCGCACGGACCGAGCGGTGAGCGCGGCGCACCAACACGCCGACAATGCGTATATTACGCAAAGATAAAAGTTAATGTGTACAATTTGGGCTTAATTTATTATTACTGCTGAGATAATGTAGGCTTAAGAGCGGCCGAGCGGGAAGTGCTCAAGTTTTTCCCTCCTCCGCGGCCGTTACGGCTCTAATGGAATCCTTCAGTCTCGCGCGCCTCGAGTGAGCGATGAAAGATAAAACCCGGAGCGCTTACTCCTTCACTCCTCTCGCAGGATGATATCGGCCCTTTGTTGTCGTGTAATATATATGAAGCGGTGCGGCGGTTACTCGTATCGACGCCGCGCCGACGCCTCCGCACGTGTGCACGAAACCGACGTCGCTTCTTTCCTACACCCATGAGAAATCAAGCCTCCCATTCATATGTATGCGAGGAAATAACATCGAGCATACGAGATCTCCCTTCCTTCAGGCGAGACACAATCCAGTCAGCCTTCCCATTGTACTCCGCGAACCAATCTGCTTTTACTGCGCGCATTTAAAAACCATACTTAAGAAAAGCTCGCTGAAGCTGAAAAACTTGGCGAATATATTTCACTTTGTTTGATTGAATCCAGTGATAGTGTTATCTGGCAGTGTTCTCGCCAATTCAGGCTCGCTTTTTCATCACATAACATTACGAATTGGCAGCACTCTCAATAATGAATTTACATATTGGAGAGGTACAAGGAAAATTTATCAGTTTATATGTTTATGGTTTTTCAAAAAGCACACGCTCTGTTTTGTTATTTTCATGAAATGTTATGCACATGCAGTCCAAATTAGACAACATGTTGTTTTTTTTTATGAATCAAGTTTTGTTATATCACAATTTTTAATTTATTTTTTAAGTATTATACTTCTTCTTCAAACCCTTTGCACCATTATGAGTATCCACAATGGTGCATTGTCGTTAATCCCATGAAGGCGAGATGATCAAGTCTACGCTTCAGGTAGCAGTCCGCGGAGATATTAAATAATTATAAGAGTGACAATCATTTACATTTATTTTGACTCCAGTGCGGAAGTCAAACGCTCTTACTACTACACTACGGTGGCAATCAAATATTATAATAGAAGTTTTTCAATAAGTTTATTACCACATATAATTACCCAACTAGTACGAATGAATGTTTTAATACATTCAATATTTTATCTATTTTTAAATATTCATTATTTTTTCGACGAATCGTAACACTTTTTTATATTTTTTTTTATATTTTTTATTTCAAATATGATTTTTTAAGGTGTTATTTTTATTCTGATCTGATATAAAGTTTATACCTGTAAATATGCTGTGATGGGGTAAATTTTATCATTAATATTTGTATGCAATAAGTCAATTCAAAATTGCACTGAAAAAAATAAATTTTTCGTAACCTTTAAAGAAACAAATAATTAATAATAGTAAATTAATTCAATTCACTTTAAATCAAATGCTTATTGTATTCTCCTTCCTATTTTACACTTCAGTGGAAAAATAGCTTAATTAAACATTAGTTAAATAATAATTATATTTCCCACATATTTAACCGTTACTTAATAGTAAAATTCATGCCTACGTTAAAAATATCAAGATAGCGGTTAGAGCAATAAAGTAAAAAGGCTGAAAATTGTAGGCTACCAATGACCTTTTTAGCTATTTTTTTTTTTTTTAGCTAAAAAATTCTCTTTGTATTCGATACTAAAGTACAAATGTAAATTTTATTGATATTTATTTTGAAATTATTTTATTATTCATGCATTAATGTTTTTATATAAAACGTAATTTTTAAGTGCTTATTTGAATATTTCTATAGGCTCATCTGGTCAGGTGTGAGAAGGTTAGCTACATGTCCTGCCTCGATAGTATAACTATCTGATCTCGGTGCACTAGCCGAACCGTTTTGAAATTGAATTTAATTACGTGTCAAAGTACTTTGCTATGGGCATGTGTGTAAATGGATTAAGTGGAACTTGGTGGTAAACTCCAAGTATCTGTGGAACTAACACCGAATGTGATTTGTGAATTTATATTAGATGATTACCCATCTTATCTACATACCTACTTATGAGAAAACCATGTCTTATTTATGTTCGTGTATTTGTATGTATGTGTTTTTTCAAATGTACTCAAGGACTCGAACGCATTAACAGTATCTATGTTACACAAGGTAGTACCAGTACGAGTATACAACCCCGAGCGCCTTTCTGCTGTTCTCATTTTCCTACCTACTATTCTTTCTACATTTCCTTTCTCATGTAATGTCTTCCACCGTGAGTTCCTCAGATGATCAATGATGATGAATCGATAGATTTAAATCACAGTGATCTCAACAGTAATGGTGTAACTATTTGAGTAGTAATTTTTATGCCTTTAATTTAAAAGAAAAGGTTTTCATTTCTCAACTAGCTGTACCTAGCCACGCATTCCTGTGTCTCAGTCGTTTTAAATGAAAAAGAAATAAAAGAGAAATCACACGTTTTTAATATGTTTAATATCCACAATGCTTGGGTTAACAATATTTTAGAAGCTTTCAATAAAAACGCTATTTGCCTGGGGCAATATATAGTATTGCGCATTTTGCTATTTCTTTCAATAAGTGGCGCTGCCATTGAGGGGAAAAAATGAGTTTTAAAAAAAACACAAGTTTTTACCTATCGTACGTACGTACTCGTATCGTGCGTACTCGTTTTATTCAAAATTTTGGACAAACGATCATGTACATTTTTTTTATATAGACAAGTAAACATGGCATATTAAAACTACGAGTAAATATTTTTCAGCAATGATAATTACAAGTTTTGTCATGTAGCAATGCCACGCTTCAATATCGAACCCGATAAGGAGTGGCTTTAAATTCAATAATCTCGCCACCGATGAATAAAGGATCTCAAAGGGATGAGTGCAGGAATGGACGAACCAAAGGGGGTGGTATCTGTTGTAAAGCTCTGGATATTTTCCAACTGGTTAATATGCAGTCCAGGTTCGGACAGATGCAAATGGCTGTTGGGAATCAATTAAAACAATGGCGAAAACCTGCCGAATATTTTCCAATCGCTTCTGGAAATGATGTCTGAGTATAATATTATAGTTTGTAAAAAATACTGACTCTACTGAATTAAATCCAAAATAATGTTATCAAACATTTTTTTATTCTATGGCACTTAACTTTGTGGTGTATTTAATTTTAATAATATATAATTTATAATGTTTGTGTTTCAGAACGCTTTAACCCTTTCCGGTCCATAAAAAAAATGAAAAATTCCACCAGGTCCACAATAGATTTACAGCATTACAGGGTTAAACAATACATCCAAGTTTTTTTTTACATAAAACTACTCTTGTGTTAAAAATTTATATTTATTTCGAATGTATACAATGTTGTTTCTTATTATTACATTTTACACTAAATACGAGCGAGAAAAAATATGTTTGCTTGTATTTTAACACTAAACTGATGAAGAAAAAAATTTCGAATGACATTCGACATAGGACTCACCGGAATAAAGTCGATGTCGAATGACATTCGACATAGGACCGGAAAGGGTTAATATTTGTTGTATCTAATACAAAAAATAATTTTGTATTGCCTTTCTTTCTTCATTTTTTTATTATTTAAACCATTCAATTGCCAAAAGGATTGATTTGATCTGTAATAATATATATATTTTTTAAATCATCTATCAAAAAGTTGACAGAAAATTTTGAAGTCCCAATTGATAAATGGGAAATTTCAAAGAGTTTTTTATATATTACTTTTTTTTATAAATCTGTTTTTTGTACGTTTTATATACTATTGCTAAAGATTTTCTCATATTGATTTTTTTCTTGTTCTTCTATTAGTATAAAACTCTTGTTTGTACTAAATTTCCTGCTGATTTCGTAATCACAGAGTAAATCCCCAAATTGGTAAGAAAATAAAAAATTAAAATTGAAGATTGTGATGTGTCGTCAAATTGTCATGAAAACGTTATTTCACTCTCTATTTTCTTGCTGCCTCGACAACGATGCTGTTGGCCATTCGATTTTAAAACTGCACGGTTTTTGTTGAACTTTTCCAATGATTGACATAACTGTTTACTTATTCTTAGAGTCTTCTTCTATTCTTTCTTGTTCTTACAAATTTTGAACTAAATATTCAGGTATAGTTTTTTTCTCATAAACGAAAAACATCAAAACTTTACATGTATATTCCTATATTCAATTCAAACCCTTAACCGCACCCCAATGGTGCATAGGGCACTGCATTATATAAACACAGTGTTATCTTGATCGTTAACACGAAGGAAAGGTGATCAGCCCTCCGCTTCAGGTACCAGTCCAGGGTAATATTGAATAAATATTAGAGTGAAAAAATCACTTATATTTATTTGACTCCCCCCTGGGAATCGAACCCGGGACCTCCAGAATGGTAGGCGAGCGTGCTGACCATTACACTACGGAGGCGGACAAGATATTCCTATATAGCGATAAAAAATATTTCGTTCACAAGTTTCTCAATTTTTTTCTGAAAATTTAGTTCTATCGAACAAAATTTTCAGTATAACTGAATTTTTTGTTAAATTGCTCTTATTCGTATAGTTTTATAGTATTCAGGACACACATGAACATGAAAATGTTAAATTTACCGAATCGTTTGTGTGTTTTTTTATTATGCATTTTATATTTATTTAAATTGATACGTTTATATTCATTTGAATCCCACACTGAATTCAGAAAATGAAACAAGTTCATATCCAAAATATATTTTGAAAACTAATATATCATATTTTATGTATGGAGAAAATGCGTATATGCAGCTATAAAGCTGCTTTTTACTTTATCATGAATAAACAAACATTAATTAGAAATTTTATATTTTCACCATCGAATAAAAAAGTCAATTTAGATCAAAGATCATCTAACCAGACAAAGGGTCAAATTCTGGGGTAAAAAATACTGTTTCAAATTATATATAAAAACATAAATATTTTTTAAGTGTCATCATTATATTTTCATATTTATAACTTTATTACTTGCATAATAAATATTTTCAAAAAACATTTTTTATTCATATATCATTAAAAAGAAATATTTTTATATTAATAAACTCAAAATAATATATTTTTATTATTCCTTTTCAGTTCGAGTCACAGCTAAGAGTGTAATTTGTAACGGAACATCGAGAGACATCTAGCGCTGGAAAGTTCGTACTACTTTTAAAAACACTGAAACTGAAATATTTTCCATGCAAGTTTATCTTCGGTATTTTTTATGTTTTATTAATTCTGTAATTATAGTATAAGTAAGATTTGCCAGTTATTTTATCATGTAAATAATTTTTGACATTTTGTTATATTTATATGTTATATCAAATATAATATTGACGAGAGTTGTAGTATTTTTCTTTTTTATATGTTAATTTGAAAGAAATAAGCTTGATAATAATAAAACATTATAATTCTTTAATATATTATTCTACTGAGGGGGTATATATGGAGGACGTTTGTTATGCCTTTAAAAAAATCCGTTTTTTAATTAAATTCAAATTACTATCATCGATACTTATAACGTTCACCGAAAGAAAAAAAATTGCCTTATTCACAGGAAATGCAATCTCGTGAGATGCCGGGAAACACGAGCGGGATTTGCGGGATAAACGTTGAAAATATTTATTTTAAACCCCATACTTAAAATAAATTATTTTGTCATCTCCAGTCTACGATTTGAATAAAACTTCATATCGTTAATTTTAATTTTTAAGCTCTTTTTCTTGTAGAACAAGCTCGCTAGTTTTTTACTTTTTACTTTTTCATCCTTTTTATTTATTTAAGTTTTTAATTTTATTAAAAAAAATGTTTTCTGAGATTCAAGTATTTTTTGTATTTTATACTAACACTATTATTTTAGTTCTACTTATAAAACCTATACCCTTATACCCTTTACAAAATTATATTATATACCCACACACAGACCATGCCGTTGTGGGATCTTTTTTTGTATTCATATTTATATTTTATTCATATTTTTGTATTTGAATTTATGTTATGTAATGCAAAAGAAATTAAAATTAAGAAAAAAAATACATTTATCAATCCTTTTAAAATTTAAAAGTTCACTTTTTCAAGGAACGATGGCTTAGGAAAATATTTTTGTGTTTTTTCTCCAAATAATATTGATGATATTGATATATTTTTGAACATTCAACTTGTTATTTAGATAATGCTAATTTGTATATTTCTTGTATTTCTCAAACATAGAAATAAAATATTTTCGGTGGTAATAAAAAATTTTCTAATCAACAATTCCCGTGTAAAAACTTACAAGCATCCATTCAACGTTATATTTGTAATATGTTGTATCTTTTGCAAAAAGTGAACCAACGGAATAAATATTTATTTTAAGATCTATGTTTTTGCGTACTTAATCACGACAAAATATTTCATCGTACGTGGAGGTTAATTCCCAAACCTTGATGATTTGACTCATGTAAAAAATACAAAAAACGCATGTAAATCCTTTTTTGTTGTGATTAAGAGTTTTTTTTTATTTATGTGGGCCATAGCGGCTCATTATTAGAAATAGGTATTAAATTGTGGTAGAGTGGGTTCGAACCAAGAAACTCTGACTCAAGAGTCCGCGACACTAACCACGGGACCACAACCCGACACAATTATTTTTCATTAGATACACTAGCTTCTAATATGCATAATTCCACAATGCATATAAAGCAATGAAAATATTCAAAATCAATGAAAAAACAATGCAATCCAAAACATTAATAATACTTAATAATGACAGCAGCTGTCAAGAAGACGCTGTCTTCCATTAGTAATATTTAGTATTCCGTGTGATGATTTTACGCTCAACAGATGGCGCTTCTAATACGGTTAAAAAATCTATTTGATAAAACATAATGTGTTCAGTCCCAGGTAAAAATAAAATTATAAACAAAATAAACACTTGTCACAGGTTTATAAAAACACGTATTTAATTGCAATATTGTATGAAAATTTCAATATTTATTTTTTCTAATTTACATCCATCGATATCTATCGATGTTTTGGAAAATTATAGAAAAGTAACGTAATAATGTTTTAAGTCGTATTTTTTATTAATAGTTTTTTTTCCATTCCGTGTCAATGATGTTCTCATCTCGTTACATAATGTATATTTCTATTTTAATGAATGGAAAATATATTTTAAAATTTAAAATAAAGTCCCACGTAGATCCCGCGGGATAGAGAATTGTGCGGGATTGCAATCTCTAGTTACTCGTATGTACATATCAGCCATCCCAGTCGAGTCCAGCTTATTGTATTCAGCCTAGTGGGAATAAAGACATTCCGTTCCGTGTTATTGAAGTTTTCCCGCCGAATCTACAGCACTCATACGTGTACACATTAAGTACCCATACATGTACACAATTTTACTCACATATTCGTGTCCCACGCGAGCGTTATTCCGTTATTTGTATATTTACGTATATATTATCATTTGTGTATTTGCACACAGCCAATTAAACGCACCAGTGGCCGCCGCAGATGTTATTTGTCGCGAACGGTCAAGGGAAGATAAGTGGCCATATTGAATTTTGACACCCTAAGTAAATACAGATTTTATTTTATATTATTAAACCTTTTTTCCTTATCATTCGTTGGATACAACTACTATTACGAACGAATTATTTATTTTATTTCATATATATAACAGAATAACCCATAATATACTCGTTGTCTAATAGTAATAGATTTATATATGTAGGTTTAAAAGTTTAAAGCATACTCTCTGATCTCTTTTTTTTCTTAATACACAGCAGTATTCATAATATATATGTGGAATTATTTAATTGGCTTTTATCATTGTCATTCTAACTTTATTTTTAATTACAAGCTGTATAATTTCCAAACCAACAAATAAAATAAATAAATAACAGTATCCTTAAAAAAAATATATAAATACACGAGGAGAAAAAATTAGAGATGTGAAATCCAACGACTGTTTGTATGAATTAAAAAACAAAATATTTGTTTATAAATATGTATATTTTTTTTAAATCCCTCAACTAGGACATATTAACGGCCAAACTTAAACAATCTAATACGAGTACAGATATGCCATCCTGGATAGCTCAAGTGAATTATTATATTCTCCTTTTCCTGTCGTCTATTCCTTCTCCATTTCATTTTCTATATAGCACTAAAGTAGTAATGTCTTTCAGTTGAGTACTTTTGCTGAAATAATTTTATCTAAATAAATATAAAAATATTCCGTTATCAACAAGAATCTTTAGCGCCAAGCTGATTAACTTATATTAATAACTGAGATAAGAGGGAGATTTCTTTAAATACATAACTGTGCATTTTGGCAGTTTAGGTATGATTCCTGATAAGTGTGCATTTTTTAAATGACCGTAATTTTAATCAGAGATTTTTTAAATAAAAACCTTTAATTAAAATTATAGTCACTTTGTTTTTATGAAACAGTGAAGAAATTAAATACAGTGCTATATCCACTCTTGTATTCTAAAGAAGCAATAAGAAAAAATACCATTTCATCTCATTTCCTTTGTGTCTAAATTAATGAAGCGAGCGAAACGGGAAAAATTCAAGTAAAACACTGAGCTCTAAATAAAGTTTAAGTAATAAGCTCACCTGTGCACGATAGCGGGTCACTTATGATTAAATTAACTGGAAAAATTAGTTCAATTCTCATCTCGGCAGTAATGCAAAAGTTTATCTCGCCGTCAGTAGTAGCTTTTAGATTCCAGACTCACCTACAGAGGTGAAAAGCGGGAAATGTATACGGAATGTAGGCGAAGTGGAAGAAGAAAAAATGTAGGCGGTGGAGTTGTGACGGGGCCCCATCAACCGGGCAGCAGTTTGTATGCTAATGTGGCCCCATCAGAAGAGGGCTCGCGCTCCACCCGCTGGGGGCGGAGGAAGGGGAACAGGGGTACCAAACAAAGGATACAAGACGAGGCTTTACATCGCGAAACTAGTCATTTTTTTAAATGATTACCATAAACTTGCTTACATCCAATTTGGTATCTTTGACTTTGTAAGACACTTAAAAAGCGGTACTTTTTTCTCCTTCAGTGCAAACCAAAGATAACTTTCTACCTTAAAACCTTTGTAAGAGATTTCCAGCCGAGTTTCCTTTATAACGTCGATATTTACTCTTCCTTGTTAACAAATTCGAGCAGAAATTATTTCAATGAATTCATTTAACGCGAGAATACTATACAAACACTTAAGAAATTTCGTATTGCATTCTTTTCGGGGAAACGGGCAATTCGGGAAGAAATAAACAAATAAAATTTGGAATTAACGAATTTTTATTGGAGTCCATAGTACGATCTCTCGGCGGCATGTTTATAAAGTAAAAATTAATGTTAATTTAATTGCCGCGAGAAGTGCCTGCGAAACGCAAATGCAAACATCTTTCAAAACGCAAACATTCCTTTAAAAATTCAAACCGATCTCGCCCGAGGCATAATCCGCATTTACCACCCGTCCCCCTGCTGGGAGGGTTCCAGGGTTCCAGGCCACCATCAAGGGCGCAAACCGCTCCGGATGGATGTATGGAGAATTGCTTAGATACAGACAAAACGGAGCAATAAAAGTGGAAAGTTATGTCTTTTTGGCTAAATGAAAAACAATATTTTAACGAAGAAAAAGAGATAAGTTCACACAGCCCCCGCCGTGGGTAACCGCTAGTGAGGGGGACGGAAGAGGAAGCTCGCGCCGTCTCTGTCTCTCTCCGGGAAATGTTTCTGGCAATGCCTTTACAAGTACGTGGGAGTTATCCGAATTGTGACATATTTACTCTTGCTGTAAATTCCGTTTTGAAAATTTCCCAATTGCTTGGCAATATTTTGTGCATTAGGTTTTGTATGGGATATTAAATTAAAGCGATTTGATGCGAAAATAATGGACCATATATTTTCTTTCGATAGGTTTTTTCCCAAATGCTGTAAAATAAATTAGAGTTTCGACACTTTTGCTTTAAATTAAATTCTGCGACTTTACCACTGCATGTATGTACGTCAATAATTTTTCCCTAAGCAGTTTACCCATTATAATTGATTTTCCGTAAATCGTGTATGTACATAATTTGGCATTGATTAGTTTGGTCAAACTAGAGATCATAGTCATTTGTTTAGTATCATTAGTAGTTGATCTTAATTTCTTTAAAGGAAAGATGAACTAAATAAATAACGAAAATTAAATATTTCATCGCTGTATTGTTAATAATCTTTCTCAATTATACTGCTACTAAGATCATGGTAGGTATCTACAATACAATATATGATTTTTAAATTTTATGTTTTTAACCTAGGATAAAAATGTTCACTCGGAAGTTTTAGATTAGAGGAATAGATATAATAAAATAAAACCCTTATTTGCACCCAATGGTGCATAGGGCACTGTGTCATATAAACGCAGTGTTATCTTGATCGTTAACATATGAAGGAAAGGTGATCAGCCCTCCACTTCAGGTACCAGTCCAGGGTAATATTGAATAAATATTACAGTGAAAAAAAAAATCACTTTTATTTTTCCCCCCCCTGGGAATCAAACCCGAGACCTCCAGAACAATAACAGAGCGTGATAACCACTACACTACGGAGGCGAACAATATAATGTATAAAATACTACTCAGCAATACCTGAAATATTCTGTACAAAAATATTTATTTTAATGAAATCTGGATTGTTGTAAAAAAGTGTTAATATTCTTTGGATATCGTTATTTTTATTATTCGTATGATAATAAAATCAATGTCTTTCTGCATCTCTGAACTAAACAATACAGATACATACGTACTAGGTTCTTCAAACATTGACAATATAATCATCGAGCAAGTTTTTCCATTCCGTGTAATGTATAAAACGTTAAGGGGCCATTCATCACATTTATTATCCGCACATTAAAGCATCCGAGATCCGACATTACAAGCCAACCATCTCAGTTCAGTGGGAGAAAACTTTACAGCTTTATTACACTCTTTGATGAATCGTGCTTAGTCTCTTCTTCGGAAGATTAAAAATATCCCTCTCTGCCTTCCTCCCGCCTGGTCGCCGGAAGAGCGCGAATGTTACATAAATATCGGCAGGAAGCCCGCTCTCTGTATTTTAATAAATTTCCACCAAGACGACAAACATTGTTACAATGATAACCAACATTAGCGCAAAATCAGAAGAAATGAAATTTAATGGATTCATAAACAAATTATAATACCTTTATTTGAGACGTTTTATTGTGTTTATGATATTATCGTAAAAATAAATACATTTCTCAACTTCCGTCTATTTTCTAGCATTTTAGACTCCTGGGCGGTCTTTTTTATGAAAATGGTAAATTTTTCTTTCTTGTAACTCCTAACCTACTTTATCAAATTAATATCATATCATATTCAAAAACTAAATACTTTTGGTAATACATATAATATTAAGTTTTCTATTTACGATGAACATAGAGAACTTTACAGGTCTCGAAGCGAAAAATTAGAGGGCACAAAAGATATTCTGACGACCTTCGAGAAAGGTCTAAATCATCATCTTCTCTCAGATCCTCTCTTCTTCACCCAGACTCTATTCTCCTTCCAATGCCTTTCTTATTATATCTTCTAATTGCAAAAATGCAATTTTTTAAAAATTAAAAAAATTCAACTAAATTAATCTTATACCACGTACATGTTTTACTTAGTACAAGTACTATCTGCCTACTTATCCAAACACCTCAAAAGAGTACAAACTGTAACCAATCATACTAGTTTACATTTGGTTGTTTAGAAAAAGCTGTCTTATAACAATAATCCTACCAACATACATTCCCTTTTTACAAATAGTAAAAAATGTAATCAATAAATATTAAATTCACATTCCTTTATAACATAGTCGTGTAAACCTTTTTTATGCAAATATGGTAATGTAATTCATATTTTTCACTTTTTACTAGTAATGACGATAATGAGAAAACGTTAGTTTTTTTTAACAATATGAAAGCGTTTCTTGAAGTGTTATTTTTATTTATGCAGCAGTATAAGCAGTATCAACACTTTAACACAAGGAAATATTTAGTTAAATACTTTAACAAACTCTTTTTTTCCCAAGTCTATCCAGTAAACGTTGAACGCTATCTAGTTTGTGTTACACAGACGAAATGGTCGGTCATTCCATTGAGTTAGAAAACCCTTAATAAATACTAGTATATTCTGTAGGTACCTATAACGGAATCATTCAGCGCTAACTGCCCTGGGAAATTGTAACATATAACCGTCCCACAGTTATCCTGCGTCAGTCTGTCCACACCTTCCCTTAACTGCTGACTACGGGCAAGGGGATGGGGGTGGGAAGGTTGAAGAAAGTAGCGTTTTTTTTTTGGAAAATAATCCCCGTATACGTGTCACTAGGCGTAGACACACTCCACTTTAAGAATCAGATTAAAACGATGTTTAATTATTTTTTAAATATATTTTTACAAATTCTTTGTTTTTTTATTTTGTTTTTGAGTTTAATGCTTCATTTCTAAAATTGATTTTAAAAAAACCTTTATACAAAAATCGTGATAGATTATGCAGAAAAAAATAATGTCGAAACTGAGACCTGAAATCGAGATTACATTAATTTTTAATTATAAAATGTTAAAAAGTTTCTTAAAAATAAATTAATAAAAAATGTTTTAATTATAAAAATTAATAATTAAAAAAAAATATTAAATTGGACATATCCAATTGGAAAAAGCTGCATATTTCGCAAATTCTCGACTGATGGCAGTCTCATCTCACGTCATTCTACATCCACCGAAAGTACAAATAATATACAAAAGATATATGCAGTGTATATACACATCTTTCGATAATTAATGCAACGTGGATATCCAATAAAGTGTATAAAGTGATGTAATGCTATATGATTTTTAATGTTTGAACATAATGTATTTTAATTATATCCGTGATATCTACAATATAAAAACATTTTAGAAAAAACGTTCAAAACTTGTTCAATACACTAAACAACTCGATGGTCAAAAAACATGAGAACTATTAAAATAAATCGAAATTTGCAATAAAATCGCTGATTATAATCAACTTTATTTAATATTTTGACTTCAACCGAATCGAATAACTTAGTACTGAATACAAATGGGCTTACATAAAAGTATGAAATTGTTTCTGTCGTATTTTTTCCTTTATTATCCTATACAAATTAACATTTAGAAGTAAACAGTCTATTAATTATATTTCATATGTATATTGTATCAAATATTCACTATCCCTGTCTTTATTTTTGAAAAAAAAACATTTAGACTTGTCGTAAAAAAAAGAATGAAAAGTATCAGTTTCCTAGAATTTTCTGGCGGCTTAGGTGGACAACGAAACGATAGCAAATCCCTCACATAACAGTTAAGAATATAGGAAGCTATATTTGAGAAGGAAAAATAAGGGAAGGCATCAAAGCCAACGGAGGATGACGATTACCTCACGATCACGTGGTAGGTCCCATAAGTCGATTACGAACTGGACAGTTTGAGTGAGAATGGATAGCAGTCGTCACCATCGGGTAGTCCTACAGCCCGTAGACTGGAGGTTGTATAACTTTATACATATATAGTAAATAGGAATCAAGTCGGGAAATATGATTGGATCGGGTCAGAGAAGAGATTTCGTATCGTGTCCTATTACATTACGTCTTTCACTGCGAGGCTTTGTAACAGGGTTTTCGTTTACGTTTTACGATGTCTCCTTTTCTGAAGGTCGGGAAATTCTACTGTCCATAAAATGATACCAGATTAATAAACATTCTTGCTCTCGGAAATAAATAGTAAAGACATGAGTACCTACATATTTTATTTTTAATAAATTCATTTCATTAATTTTAGTCCACCTCCGTAGTGTAATTGTAAGCGTGTTTAGCTACCGTGCTGGAGGTTCCGGGTTCGATTCCCAGGGGGGGGTTATAAAAGAACTTGTGATTTTTCTGTAATATTTATTTCATATTACCCTGAACTGGTCACTGAAGCGCAGGATAGATCAGTTTGCCTTCATGTATGTAACGATCAAAATAACACTGCATAAAAACGATTCAGTGCCCTATGCACCATTGGGTGCAGATAAGGGTAAGAAGAAGAATAAATAAATTTCACATATATTTTTATGTATTTTGAAGCTATGAAGTGTACATTAAAACAAAATTTGTGCAGATGACTATTGATGTTATATACGATTATGAAATAAAGTTATGTATTTAACAAATAAATGATGTTGGTAAAACAAATTATTTTATATTTTGTTTATTTTTGTTTAATTTACAACCGTGTCATTTTTAAATTACACAGTAAGTATACTAACATGGTCATAAAAATTATCCGAATCGATTATGTATTTGTGTTTAATGGATTAAATGCATTTCTTTCTCAGTTATTTGATAATTTACAAAAGAAAATAATAGTTCTAAGTAATATAGCATACAGCCTGAATTTGTTTGTGTAATTTTGGTATTAATGAATACGTATCGGTGCCTTGAAATCTAGTATTCTGCTTATTAACAAAACACACAGAAATACTACATACTAACAACTAATCATAAGTGGCCAGGTCAGATTGTGGTGGGAAATAGAAGCGAAGGAAGACCAAAGAACACTTTGCATAACCAAGTATTTTAAATAGTTGAAAGTGGTCAGGTCAGGAGTCGGAATAATGAGCGGGTATGTATGAGGAGATGCATGAATGTGGAAATGGCAAAGATTGTTTGCAAAGACAGATTGGTGTGGCGTTCTATTCACTGTAATTACCTCTGCGGGGAAGCGGCATTATGATTAATTAGTAAGTTAGTTATAATAAATGAATTTATATCTCAACATAGATGAAGAAAAATAAAGAAGTCTGGGCATTCACAGGGCTCAAAACCTGTCATAGGCTGATTTTAAGTGGTCACTGTATACACGTGTAACATTCACCATTCTACCCATAGTTGACAACCACTCTCAAATTTCCCAAGTTATATTAATGATTCACCATTGAATTTAGCTGGTTTTTTTTATTCGCGAAATTATTATACGAAATGTGTGTAAAATTCTTCTCGAATTATTTTACATACTAGGAGATACATTAAAACATCATTTTGTTTTTTTATTCAACTTATATTTAAATTTACACTTATAATACTTATTTTTTTCTTGAATGTTTTTCGCAGATATTTTAATTTTATAAACTTTATAAAATTAAAGAACTTTGTTTTAACCACTTTATTAGTACACTTTAACCTACCGGTTTCATTAATTGATTCGGCAGTCAATTTTTGGTAAAATCTTTCGTTTCTTAATTTAATTTTCACTTAGTAAATATCACTATTTCTTTAATTCTATTGTGACACGTTTTTTATGCATTTTGTATTATTTTTAAACGTTTGAAATGTTTAAAAATGATGCAGAATGCATCGAAAAACGTGTCATAATATGATTTTAAGAAAAAGCGGTATTTACTAAGCAAAATTTAAATTATTATACTTATATGGTATTTACATACATACGCGTTGTTAGAGTAGCATTCGAACGTACGAGCAAGCATTAAACATCAATCAGATCCAGTTAACCCATTTCTAATACTCCCACAAATCTCTAGAGCACACGGAGAGGCACCCTTCTCAATAGGTATCTCACGCAGGATCCATTTCCTCCCAAGGATCCGACTGGCAGCTACCCACCAGGATTTACTGCCCAAGTAAAATGCACCGCTCCGCACGCGCGTAACTCGTGATAACGTGCATCGCTAATATATACCCCTATTCGTTTAGCAATGGTGCCGAAAGGGCTATTATTTTTCGATAAACATGCATATTTAGGTGATTTTTTGACAATAAATAAAAGCATTGATCACCATTTTATATGAAACATACTTTTTAAAGTTCGATCGATTAATATTTTATTTTAATTTATAAACAATGCGAGGTGAAACTTTTTTATCACAATCATACATTTTTATATGATAGTGATTTTTAAAGGAATAACTCGCAAAGCCTCTACTTTTAGAGGTTTGTCTAAGGATATGGAAGGTAAATGTGAAAAATGCATCGCAAACACCCAGATCAACTAAAAATAAATATTTTTCAAATTTATTTTTCAGTTGAACCAGCGACGCCAATGTCGCAGTCGAGCGTGTACCCAACTACGCCATGGCGCCTGCCGTAAATATCATTTGATGTTATCGACTGATTTTGTTTATCTCAAGACTATACGTATGAATTTTTGTAGTGTTTTAAAGGTCTAGCAGAGATATTATAGATTAACTAGCAAAATAAGCACATACTTTACAAAAAATACATATACTTAATAAATATGCACATATAAAAAAATACCGATATACAAAAGAGGTCAGTTGTAGCGGAAAAACCGAACACTGTTTCAAAAAATACGCAATAGACGAAGGCGCTAAGTCTGAGGATTGCCTAGATCGGAATCTGAAAATAATAAATTTTAAAAAATCACCTAGATGACCTTTTTTTCATAGTTTGATTTTTGAACGATAAAATATTTGAAGAATTTACATGGGTTTGTAATTATTTTAAGCAAACATGAATGATATAAATGTATCATGTGTATACACTTTTAAAACAGGTTCTTTAATTTGATACTATAGGGATAATATTAGTATATCATACAATATTAGTTTGACGTGTACAATATTGTGTAGAAGTTTTTAATTCAATAAAAAAATGTGACAACGTTTTATCTCTGACCAACCGACGGTAAAATCCGGTCATACCTACCCCAAGCACTCAAAGGGTGCAAAGGTATGGCGTAATTATCCAGTGTCCCCCCTGCCCTCTCCGATCCAGCCACCACATTTACAAACCCTCGTTTGATAAGCACTGACTAAGTATGTACGTAACTTTATAGCATAATACGTTCATTGTAAGATTCTAAACTCTCAAATTTCGAGAGGTTGTTTGAAGGCCACCTTGAGAAGCACTCGTACTGAATATTTTCTTTCAGATTTCATAAATACACGTGTAAAGGCTTCAGTCCTTTATTAATTTTATTTTAAAAGCTACTCTTCTGGCCGCTTTTCAGTTTTTTACTAAGATGAATTTTGAAGGTTAATTCATTAGATATCATTATTACAAAAATATTTTTCTCATGAATCCAGAAAAGCCACTATATATAAATATATATATATATATATTTATATATATGTATATATATATATATATATATATATATATATATATATATATATATATATATATATATATATATATACATATATATATCTACCTCCTATCTGTTCCCAAGTGGTCCATAGGTCATCTAATTAAATCAATGCGGTGTTAACTTGATCGCCAATCACAAGAGAGTGATCAATTATACATTCCAGTGTCTTAGATTTAAGAGTGAAACATATTTGATGGGATACGATGACATAAGTGAAAGCGCTCAGGGAGAAAGAAATTACTGTTATATGGGAAAAGAAACAAAAAGAATGGGTGGTAGTATAGAAGATAAAAAAAAAATTCAGAAATGGCTAACGCACATGGTCTCACACACATTTACTCGAATATAATCTTCCCGAATCTACCGTCAAGGTGCCTCAAGTGTATCGGAATAAACTCGTATGTGTGTATAAATATTTAATAAAAATAATTATTTTTATTCTCATTTGACTAAGTGGTACGTGCAATACTTAGTGGGCAATATTTAACACGTGTGACAGTAGATTTTATGAAAAAGTGGTATTTACTTATAGTAAAACATTAATTAAAAATTAGCAATATTTTGTTAATAACTAAGTCAAACATGTCAATAATAATTATTAAATTTTTCTTTCGCTATGGTATCCTTGGCTATCTAGTGTGGGCCAATCAGGAACATCTCAGCTTTTGCTCATTGCTGGGAGAAAACCACGTAAAATTTCTCAGGAGAAGCCGAACTGTTGACAGTCGTCAACAGCCTTTCCGTTCCACTAGAAGAGGGTTCGGCATTTTGTGTTTTTTGTACGTATTTATACTAAGTCGAACCTCTCAATTCATGGCGTACTTTTTGCCAGGACAGAAAAATATTATTATTATTATAAAACGCATCCGTCGAGGCGCATCGAGCCTTCGGGCAGTGTGGGTTTGTAAGCACCCCCGGCCGGCTTCGAAGAGAGACCGGTGACCGGCGACCGGCGACCCCCGCCCCAAGTAGCGCCGCGCCGGTTTGGAGGAGATTCGTTTAACGCGCGCCGGCCCGCTATAAATTGTCGTTTAATTACCCCTGGCAAAGCGTCACATCAGCCGCGTGACAGTTTTATGACGATTTACGGCGGCATTTCGACGCTCCGGAGGATTGCTTCCCTCCCCCACCCCTGGAGTCGGCGTGGCTCGCGAACGCGTCAGAAGGATTCATCATTCAATCAAAAACTCGCCTTTTCAATCAATCTTCACCAGAAAATTGACTGCTAAATCTTAATACTAAATCTATACTAATCGTGACTAAAATAAATTTACAACATTTTAAGTGTGTCCAAAATTCTTGTTTACAAAATCTGGATTATCTCCAATTACAGGAGTTATTTTCATATTAGTTTTTGACATCTCATCAACGATGAAGAAGAATATGGAAGTTTGGGCATTTACGAGGCCATTTACCAGCCTATGACGGTCGTTAGCCCCGACTTCCATATTCTTCTTCATCTTTGATGAGATGTCAAAAATAAGTAAAATAAATCTCTAATTCTAAAAATTGACTGAACATTCAATTTTTATTTTCTCCTACGTGCGTCTTGGCCACCATATAGGGCCCCATCTTGAAAGCACTGAATAAAATTATATAATATTTCATTCCCACAGCACTTTGATGATGGTATCTATAATGGTGGTAAAAAAATCTTCGAAATAAAGAAATAATACAAATGAAGAGTTTAACCCAAAACCAAATAATTAGTTTTAAATTCTTATGGTGATTCTATGATTTTTCACTGATTATCTTACCACAGCCAACATTAAAAGTATGATTCGCTTCAAATTTTATTTAAATATTTTTTTGAATGATGAATTAAATAAATATTTGTACCCACCAACAAAGCAATTAATTTTTCACCCTGATTTAATTGTGAAATATATTTTTTAAATTGTTAGATCAAATCGTGTTTTTTATCCCATTTTACACATAACTTTTTAGTTAGCAAAAAAATGTTTGAATATAAATTTATTCCGAGGATACTACATTAAAAAATTCCATTACTAACAACATTACTTCAACAAAAATACACGAGAGAGATTCATTGACATGATTATTTTTAATTAATATCTTGAATTTTTAAAAAGAAACCTTGCCTTCATTTCGTGGCATATTCTTCGCCGTGTATTTCAATAGATAATTTTTTACTTTTTTAAGTATCGGCAAAACAGAAAATAGTTCTCGTGAATCCTTCACACTAGTCCACGAGCCTAAGACGGTGGAGCTTGCGGCGTAATACCGCCATGACTGACGGACGAGCATGCATTCAAATGGCTTGCTTTAGCCACGACAGGGCCGTATCTATCTGCTAGGGAGGACATCTTATCCTCCACGTCTCCTGCGCTCCTATTCCCGTGGTCGTAGTAGGAGACATAGTACAAAAAGGTCGATGTTACTGTCGATTCACTATCGACCTATTTATATACAACAAAAAAATAACAAAAATGTGCATTTTTCTTGTTTTATTAGCACCAAATAGTGTAAAGAGCATAAGGCATTTGTTGCAAAACACGAGTTACATTAAACCCAACTAAAGGCAAGGATTATGACCAACTCAAAAGTTTACATATAATTTATATTTGTGATTTTCCATTTTATAATTAAAATGTAACTTTAAGACATTAATCAGTCTTGATAAAGATGCGGTCAGACACCGAAACCGGTAGACATTATAATTAAGTTGTAATAAAATATTTATAGTGATTTTAAAACAAAGTTAAATTTTAATTATCAAAAGTTTACGTATCAATCTCGGAAAACTGACCAATTGATGAAAAAAAAAATATGTATTTTAACCATTCACTTTTGTCCGAATTCGTAGTGTAATTGTAAGTGTGTTTAGCTACAGTGCTGAAGATCACGAGTTCGAATCCCAGGGGGGTCAAAATATATATGGGTGATTTTCACTGTACAAGAAGCGCAGGACTGATTACTTTGTTTTCATGCAATTAACGATCACGATAACGCTGCGTCAATACAAAGCAGTGTTCTTTGCACCAATGGATACGAATAAAGATTAGAAGATGACGCTTATACTGATTTTTATTAAAACACTTCTTTTACACACAATTATTTAATTTTTTAACATACGATAAGTAGGAAATATTTTCACATCCTTTTCATTTCAAAATATTATCCACTTTTTTCCTTATTTATAAGCAACATATAGGTTTTTGATTTTATAATTATTTAGGTTCTGTTTAAACATTAAAAATATTTTTATTTTTAAAATAAGTCAAGTGAGTTACCTATTTTTTTTAATAGGTGCATATCATCCAAATTGTTAAATATGCCATTATTATTTATATTATTTTTTCACTATTATTGAACAATTTCTTGTTCAAAAAGAAAGTAGTATAGCTGTTTTTCATATTAATCATACAAAATTTTATAGAAAAATATGTCCATATATTTCTTCTGAAATATTGTTTGAACCTAAAAGGGATATGTTACCCTCTCAAAGGACGGAATTTTTTAAAAAGATCTCAGCATGTTTTAGCAAAATTCGTTTTCTGTGGCAAACATAACCCTGTATACAAATTGATTTCGTGTAACGAACAGCAGCTACGCGTCATAATTTTACGCCTCCCCTTTGTCATTCTCAAAATTTCCCTTCTTTATACGTCGATATATTACAAATGATGTCGGGAGCTTTTGTGTCTAGCGCTGTCGCAGGTGAGTTTTAAGGTTTGTTTTTTTTTTTATGTATTTACGGCCTTTCTTCCGATAGAGGGCATCTGTTCATTTCCCCTCACCCCCTACAGAATCCCGCCCGCGACAGCTCCCCAAATCTAATCTTTAAACTCGCATCCGCCGAATGCGCAATAATTTAAAATTATCTCGCGACGCACCCCTTCCATCCCGGCTGACATAAATCAGTCTTTATTGTACAGCTTGATGCATTTAAATTTTTATTACCTTTGTTGCATTATCAGAGTGCAGGGTGAATGTACAATTTGCATAGATTAGCCATTAAATGACTTATGTGCATTAAAATGACTCTCCGTTTGCCATTAGCCATAAATAAGGATACAAATTTCAAACAAATCTCAAAGAAGGAAAATTCGCGAACGTTCGAGGTTTCTGGATGAGTTTCTAAGAAAACCTGCGTAAAAATATAGGTTCAATAGAATTAGTTTAAATTTTCCTGATAAGTCATGTGTGTTGAATACAAATCATAACCTTGTCTTAATGAGGAGGGGAAATAAATTATACAAACAATCTCGATCCGGCGATAATGTCGCTACAAATTTCGCAGCAAAGAAGGCTTAGCCCCCTCGGGGTATGTTTTAAGGGGATGGCTTCGAATTCAGCTGACGGGGGTGACGGGGTGACGGCGGCGGGAGGGGCGATGTGGGGAAGTGAGGCATTCCATTAAATAAGACACTGGGTAAATTATCCCCCTCCTCTCACTCCTCACGTCAGGCCGGTTGATTTACTCGCGGGCACTAAATATCGTCCTCAGCGACAACCAGTCTTCCCATAAAGAAGGATCTGTTCCGGAGAGCGACGGGGTGAGGGGCGGAGCCGGGAGAGGGGGGGGAGGGTGCCTTCCGACAGAAAAAATAATACTGCACACGTACAGAAGACTCTCATTTCAATAATTTAAATCCTTGAATTTTAATACAATAAGCGACCAGAAAAGCACATAAAATGTTAAATCCCCAATATGTACTTTTTCAACATTTTGAGTGTGTCCAAATACTTGTTCACAAAAACTGGATTATCTCCAATTACAGGAGTTATTTTCATATTATTTTTTGACATCTCATCAAAGATGAAGAAGAATATGGAAGTCTGGGCATTTACAGGGCTGACGACCGTCATCGGCTGGTTTATCTGGCCACTTAAATCAGCCGATGACGGTCGTCAGCCCCGTAAATGCCCAGACTTCCATATTCTTCTTCATCTTAGATGAGATGTCAAAAAAAAAAAAATGTACTTTTTCATTGAAAATAATCATTAAAGAAAACAACAACACGCGTTACATTATATTTCATCAGAAAAATAAGTTAATATTTATCTTGTGTATTTTAACACAAACATGTTACTATGATTTCAAATATGTGTAATTTTGATGAATGTTTGTATGGTTATATATACATCCATTTATTAATTATTCCAGAATATTTTATATTTGCAATGACCATTATAGAAATCTAAAAAAGCTCAAAAAAAGTGAAACATTGGAAGGCCTGTTTTGCATTTTTAAAATATACAGGTAATTTGTCAACCTCCATAGTTTAGATATCATGCTGGAGGTCCAGGGTCCCATTTTTAGGTGTTCAAAATAAATTATGTTTTTTACTCTCATATTAATTAAATAAAGCGACCTGAAGCGTTAATCTGATTACTTTGCCTTCATATAATTAAGGATCAACCAACATTGCATTATTAGATACAATGCCTTATGCACCATTAAGTGCGGATAAGAGTAAAATATATATGTATTTATATATATATATATATATATATATATATATATATATATATATATATATATATATATAATATATATATATATATATATGTAAATAAATATATTAATATAATTTTAATAATAATCCAACATCTTACGTCATTCCTAAAAATATCCTGATTTGCTATGTGCTGCCTCCGTAAATATGTATATTGACCTCCTCCGTAAGTATGGATCGGTACATTTTTAGATTTTTGCCCACAAATCCTCAAAAATAATACAATGAGACAATTTAAAATCTTACTACGCGTTAGTCATTATTGAACATTAACTTTTAATAGGAAGGGAAAATTCGGAGCGCCAAAGTTAATATACAATAAAGCACGTCAAATTTTAACATTAACCAGATTACGGCCTCTTTCAGACCGGCAATTCCCTATTTTTTTCCAAATATTTACTCGCGGCGTAACGGCAGCGTTGAGAAAAAAATACAAAATGTTAATGCGAACAATTAAAGCCTTAACCCTCCCCCCCGAGGGGGGCCGCCCCCTCCCTCCTCTCCGCCAGTCCTCATAGTGTACGATAATCGCGGGCCGAATCAGGGAAAATAGCTCCCGCCGCTTGATTTATATGTACAGTTTATTGTCGCTCATTCCGCCCAACTGACTTTTATGGATGTTTCTTTTTTCTCCCGAGCCCCATCCTTATCCTCTTAGAAAACCCTTAAAATCTAACGGAATTGCAGCCCAGAATAAAAAAAGGTCGCGGAAGAATACCGCCGAGTATAGAGTCGGGGTAAATGAAAACCTATTTATTTCGATACTCACTGGCTCGTCCTCAGTTTGCTCTCGATAAGTACGGTTTCTTTGTACAGTGTATACATAGGTTCATCTCGGGCAGCCTTTGCGTCCTACCTATGTTTTACTTTTCTCGGCGGGGAGGTTCGGGTTTGGGCGCAGATTTATGGGACGCGTGGGTGGAAGAATGGCGGTGGATGGATTCGGGACACTCGGATTTTGAACAACGGCCGAGGACTAAATAAAAGTATAAACCGTTACGGCCTATTGGCCGCTTCCTGGGCAGGATGCCTTTACTGCTGGAATGAGAGATCAACATTGACGTACTTCGTGGGAAAATTGGAAAACTTTTGGCGATGTTACTTAAATTATGTTTATGTATTTTTTTAATACGCTCTTTTCCCTTGTTTACATTATTTATATGATTGTGATCGCATCAAAAAAATATTTTCTAGTTCAAGTAAAAGTCACGAAACATCCAACCATTTTACCTGCCTACGTTAAAAATAACTATTTATAAACTTATTTTCCAGTATTTTATTTTTACCCAATAAAAAAATACTGCTTTTGTATTTATTTAATTTTTAATCGGAAATTTTACAGAGGAGATAATGAAATCACGTCATTCACATAAAATGAGTTACACAAAGTACTTGTACTATTCCGGTTTCAAATTCCACAATTGTTAATTTGTGAAAATACCTGAAAAAGGGACGGGAGGGAGGAAAAGGGAAAGGTCAAAACTCAAGTCAAAGACAAATTGTATAAAACTAGAGACACACCACGATATTTATGAAGAAAAATTAGAACACATATGTCGCTCACTCCTTTCAAGAACGTCATAAATCAAAAAACCTGATTTTTCAGTAGAACGTTTTTAAAGTTTAAAAATATAATACAATGTATTAAAAATAAATATCAAGCCACTTATTGAACTTTTTACTGTGCAACAGATCTTTTTAGGTAAAACCTGAAGGTTTTTTCTCTATTTGAAAAATATTTAGTATGTTTAAAAAAATTACTTAAACAATACCTTTTCTTCAAAATGCAAAAACAACACTTTCTGCCCTGTAGCGGGTAAATATTAAGTTTAAAATGTGCCGCTTTTGCTGGGATAAAGTACATTTTATGTGCATTCCGAAAACATGCACAACTGAAAATTGACGATTTTTTATTTATGACGTTCTTGAAAGGAGTGAGCGATGTGTGTGTGTATTTTGAAAAAATCAAGTTGCTGTAGAATTGGCTGAACAAAGAAACCCTGACTGATAGTTGTCTACACTAATCATAGGACAACAACCCGATTCGATATATTATTTAAATCTATATCGCTCTAAGATCAGAATCACATAAAAACCTTTACGATAAAATTTACTCATCCCTAAATGATGAAATAAAGTAAAAGCGCAAAATCAAATTGATTGAAAAGGGTCTCAAAACGGAAAGCTGCGCTTAATAAATAAGTCATCAATCAGGTGTCGGAAGATTGTCACCACCGATCAACATTGAATGGAAAACATAAAGCTGAAACCGCACTACACCCCGGTACGCGCCGAGCGAGGGCAAACAGGGGGAGGCTGCGGGGCTCGGGGAGGGCGGGGGCGGGGGGGGGGCACTCAACAGGTGGCCCATAAACCAGACATTCGCATATCACTACACAGGATTGATAGACTACCCCCGAATCTGACAGGCGAATAGCGGCCGCACGGAGATGCGTCCCAGAGGCGACTATCCCCTGCCGGGGAGGTGGCTCTAATGGGGTGAGAAACACCAGCCGTCTGTTGTGTCAAGTATCTGACAGTTTATAAAACTTGTTACGTCATTATAAACTCGGGCAGATTGCTAAATTGTTTGTGATGTTAAATTTGACTTGTCGCGAGTTTACATCGCTCCCCTTAACGTCGACTTGTCGGCTTATTAATAAATTATTCAAATCTTCTCACGGTGCAATTTCATGCCTCGTTTCGTATTCAGCTATTCAGATCATTTTGCTTCTCTTCTGGGGGATCAATGTATTATATACATACGTTAAAATCGTTATTTCCTAATGAGCTATTAAAATTGTGAGCTCTTTTAATTAAAATATTATTTTTAACGTTTTTATCAATAAATAAAAACTAGACATAAACAATGATTAAAATTTAAATTTAATTGCTCTTTAATCTCTTTTGTTTTCAGCACACCCGGCTCCCGTTCTGGAGGTCCCGGGTTTGATTCTCAGGGGGGTCCGGATAAATATAAGTGATTTTTTCACTCTAATATTTATTTAATTTTACCCTAGACTGGTACCTGAAGCGGACAGCTGACCACCTTTCCTTCACGTGCTAACAATCAAGATAACACTGCATTTTTATGATACAATATTATATGCACCATTAGGGTGCGGATAGGGTTGAAATATGATGAAGACTCTTTAATCTAGAATTCACAAATAACACAATTAGATTTCATGCTAATATCCACATATTTTTTTAATGCGCGTGAAATGTAAAAATAGGTAAGTAAATATTTTTAAAAATGCATTTCATAACTAATTGACTTATCATAAAAACAACATCAGTAAGGACGAAATCCGAATACTGGTCAGCAGAAAAGATTAAAATTAGTCATGTTTACATTAATTATCTCAAAAATGTAGTCTTAAACAATTGTTTTATTTTTATATGTAAAGGCAATTTATCTCTCGCGGATTTGTGACTATTATTCATATTCGAGCACTATTTTATCCAATGATACAAAACCTTCGCAATTATTTCAAAGTAAACCCCTTAAAGTAATCATTACAATAAATTTTCGTGTTAAACTCTTAAATTTCTAAAGGTAACATTACAAACTCATTCAAGCGTTTAATAAGTTAAGTAAGATTATCTCGTAATAAGGCACTTAATTTCGAATACGGTTAAATAAATTAATGTTCTCGAGGAAGTAAAATCATATCTCATTATTACGGCCCATTTAATTTGCACATTTAAGAACACTCAGGTAATAAAAACTTTCATGATTTAAGTCCGCAGAAATCTCATAGCCTCTCGGAATCCTACCACTATTATACGATTATTATCTCTGGAATGTTCCTGTTAATTAAGACTCCTGTTGTATTTTCTGTTTGCTTAAGACACAATTTATGGAAGATTAGAAAAAAGCTTCCTCCGAATTACGAAATAAAATATTTTTCATGAAAGTTTTCAGGAAGTGAAAGTAAATTTGGGACACCCATGCAATTAATCAAAATGGCATTTAGTTATTGATTTGGCGTTTAATTTGTAGAACTGCATTTTAATTTTATGTATTAATTTTTAAATCAAACACAGAATTTTTGAGTCTACTAAGTTGTACTTTATTAACAAAAACACATAAAAAATTAATATTCGTTTGAAAATGCCATAACTAAGCGATACAATTGTCACAATATTAATTTTTTATGTGTTTTTGTTAATAAAATACAACTTAGTAGACTCAAAAATTTGTGTTTGATTTAAAAATTAATACATAAATTGAAATGGCATTTAATTATTAAAATTGTACAAATTCACTTTGATAGAAACCCGTATTAGTTTGTTCGCTTTCATAGTGTAGAGGTCATCACGTTTTTCTGCCAAGCCGGAGGTCCCAGGTTTGATTCCTTTGGGGGTCAAAATAAATACTTATAAGTGTTTTACGCTAAAATATTTACTTAATCCTACCCTGGACTGGCACTGACCATAATGATCACCGCGCCTTTTATATTATTGATGATCAACTTAATATTGCGTCAATTTAATTCAGTGCCCTATGCATCATCGGGCAAAAAGGATTTGGGTAAAAGGTAGAGTTTGTCATAGAACAATACGAGTGTATATGTTTTTTAATAGATTTATATTATCCACTGACACTTCGTGATGGAATTGCATTTTTAATTTATTATTAGATTAAAACCAATATTTTTAGCTTTTCCACTTTTTTATTTGACCAGCGACCGGGTTTCGTCGTTACCGACATCATCAGACTGGTGAGAGGCTATACAAATTGTTATGTTATATATAAAAGAAGGCAGGAGTTGATAACCATGATTTCATATAATTAATCATGGTTATCAACTCCTGCCTTCTTTTATATATAACATAACAATTTGTATAGCCTCTCACCAGTCTGATGATGTCGGTAACGACGAAACCCGGTTGCTGGTCAAATAAAAAAGTGGAAAAGCTAAAAATATTGGTTTTAATCTAATAATAAATTAAGAGTGTATATGTCTCAAGTAAAATAACCTGGAGATTTTCATTTGTACATATTTGAATTTGAATATTTCAAACTATCTTACACTTTAATTCCGATGTAACTCATTTCTTAATATCTACACCTGTACGTTTTTGGGGAATTTTAGTAAGGAACAGTTTTGATTAAATTTTCTAATCGTGCATGGTGCTAACTTAGTGTCATACCTGTATTTTTTGTAGTTCAACAGGTATTTAGTATTTAATCCGTTTCTGTTTTCAAAAATTAAATTACATTTGACCACTCTCGCGTGCATAATTTACACATCACGTGAGATTTAGAGTAAATTTAATTTAATTTTTCGAGATTTAATGAGATTTAGAGTAAATTTAATTTAATTTTTCCCCCCTAACGCGAGTAGTTTGCTGTATTAGAGAGGCGTCATTTAAAAAATACTGTAAAATATATTAATGTATGTAGACTGTGGTGAATATATCATGAAGTATTTAAACAATTAAAAGATAATTTAAAAAACAAACAGAAAATCTAAAATTAAAATAATCGCAAATATAAAAGCGCTCTGCTGTAAAATTGTCCAAACGCAGTAGGACAGTTATTTAGGAGGACGAAGATATACCATTTTGAAATAACGCAAACCATTTTTATTTATTAAGCAATTTTTCAGACTTATTTGATTCAAGACAAAAAGCGATTAACTGGTGTATTAGAAATATTCTATTTCAATTAATGAAGGTTTGATTTTTTCATTATCAGTAATAGCATTCTCTTTCGCCATAAAGAGTTACAGCGTTAAATTAATTTGAATAAATTTTTATTTAATAATTCGATCATTTCACTAAATAATCATACAGTAAAACCTCGATATAACGGACCTCTATTTAACGAAATTAGGACATAACAGACAAAAATCCGGAAAATACAAAATAAATAAAACCTTATAAAACCTTATAAAAATTATACATGCTTAAATTCAAGTGTCACCACGTGTGAAAAAAAAATAGCGCGCAATGATAGTCACAAATTACGTCTCAAAACTTCAAAAGTTCTAACAAAACTTGATTCCTTTTTCAAAGCAGGATTACCAAAAGCAAGCGCGTCAATATCAGCAACGGCACTTTATGAGGAGGATCCGAAAACAATAAATACAATTGAATTTTTTGTGTTTTATATTGTTTATTTATATCTAAATAATGTTCATATTTTAATAAAAAAAGTTTTTGATTTATTTTAAACGTATTTTTATAAAACGGACTTCCGGCTTTAACAGACACCCTGTCCCGCCAATTAGTCCGTTATATCAAGGTTTTACTGTAATATAATTTTTATTATGGAAGATGCGTGGATACCAGCTTTATCGATACAAACAAATCAGTGTGCAGCGGTTGCCATTTTTTAAGTCATGTCGCACTGTTGCGACTGTTGTCTTCGGACTTTAATGGCCGAAAAAACAATGTGCCTTTTGTGGAGTCACTGCCGTGGGCGTCATTATAATAATTCATGCACTAATAATGAGGTAGAGCAAACGCTAATTATGGCGTGAATTAGGCGGCGCTCCGTGTAACTGGCGTCTTGGGAAACGTTAAACGCTCCGCGCACAACCAACTTTATTATCTTCCCCGGTATATTTCATATCCTGAGACTTGCTCCGGACCTGGTTGGGTGACTCGCGGGACAACTTTTGGCAATGCCTCAAATCCCAGCCTCTAATCTTAAACTAAATTTGAGACTAGTAAATGCATTCTAATATCAATAAAAACAGTAAACTCAATTATAAAGGAGTAATTCAATTATGCCGACGGAATCCCAGTGACCAATTTTAAAGGAAAAATAACGCGTTAACTACATAGTGTAGATAATTTTAACTTCACCTATATTCGTTTTGTCCACCTCCGTAGTGTAATGGTCAGCACGCTCGGCTACCGTTTTGGAGGTACCGGGTTCGATTCCCAGAGGGGGGGTCTAATAAATATAAGTGATTTTTTCACCTTAATATTTATTCAATATTACCCTGGACTGATACCTGAAGTGTAGGGCTGATCACCTTTCCTTCGTGTGTTAACGATCAAGATAATACTACGTTTATATGAAGCAGTGCCCTATGCACCATTGGGTTGCGGATAAGGGTTCGAATAATATTATAAAAAAATCGTCAAAATTTCCACAAATATTATTAACTTTCTGACGATACGAATCGACAACCGATTTCAAACTCCCAAAGTCGTTAGAAATAAAATTCCAGTCAAAGTCAAATGTATGTAGCTACACTAAGGAGATAACGCGTTTTCTTTCCAACTCCAGTGCAAAAGACTATTTCATTGTAATAAAAATAACTTTTACAAAAATAAAGACTTATGTACATTAATAGATTATAATGTAGGTGAGGTTAATAAGGTTAATGGAGCCTTTTTTTAAATATAAAATATGAAAAAGGATTATCCTTAAACTGATGATATTAACTATTTAAAGATTCACAAATTTATAAATTATTTTAATTTTATACATTTATAAATTAACCACGAAAAGGGTAAAAGAACTCTGAAATATATGCCATTCAAAATATATTAATATTGTAACAAAAAATATTGATTTGGCGTTTAATTTGTAGAACTCCATTTTAATTTATTAATTAATTTATAAATCAAACACAGATTTTTCCAGTCTACTAAGTTGTATTTTTTTTTAAACACATAAAAATTAATATGGTGACAATTGTTTCGCCTAGTTAAGGTATTTTCTAACGAATGTTTCGTCTGAAAATGCCGTTTGATTTAAAAATTAATTCACAAATTGTAACAAAATAATTAATTAAATAAATTCGCCAATTGATAAAAATTGTAAACAAAAAGAAGTCACTTAAAACTACGAGTACCTACATCGTACTCGTATTTGACAATTCTTCAATGAATTTTAAAGAAAATAGCGCTGTTAAAAAACACTAATTATAAAAATTTGTAAAAAATACATACTTTTTCTCTTTAGCTTTTCATATTCCAGATCCTTTGTATCAACTACAATCATTATTCTTTTACGTTCTTAATTTTGTTAATTCAACCTGTTTTCAAATCTACACAAAAAGTATCTTTCAAATCAAAAATAACTCTTATAATTGCAAAAAAACTAACTCAAAGTGAACAAAATTTCTCTAAGCAGGTTACGTTGTTGGAACAAAGGTAATATCATAATTGTATTATGAATGTACATGTTATTCAATTACGTTCCTTTTAAATATTACCTACGCGATTTTTATACTTGTGTAGTTATAATATACAAAAAGATAACTTGATTGCATTTCTGCATCTTTCATAACATGCAAAATATACAGAGACTTAGTGAAACAACGTCTACCCGATAGGAAACGTCAGGATATAATTGGTTACTTCACAAACAGATCATACTGTATTTCTTTGTTCCCTCTAGCTCTTGACTCAATTTTCTTAACATACTCCTAGATAGGTACCACATTTTTTAATGCCGAGTATAATATGAAATACTCATATACAACTACAATATATGTTATTATTTATGATTTTGTCTTGAGTTTTCCGTTTACCTTTTGAAAAGTATTTATGTATTATATGTTTTTAAATACGTAGGGCTGATCACCTTGCTTTCATGCAATTAACGATCAAGATAACACTGCGTCACTAAAATGCAGTACCCTTTGTACCATTGGGTGATAATAAGAGTTAAAAGAAGAAGAATGTAAATTTGTGTTTTTCTAAGTAATTTTCTCAATCTAATTCATTACATTTCAGGAAAAAAAACTATGGCTTTATATTGACTTGCAACAAAAGCATTATGTACTGAAATTTGTTTTATTTTGTCTAATTTTCTTAATGTTCTAGTGAATAATTTAAAATTGTATATATTGTTCCAGGTAAAATAGAAAAATCTCCATATAATTACTGAGGTTGGGAAAAAATCTACCACGATTTATTCTTTAAAAAAACTGCATTGATAGCTTCCTGCCACATTCCTGGTTCCGATACAGAATTTCAAATCAGAATCTAGCCTTCCTGTGAGATTCATATATAGATTTAGAAGAAAAAAATTAGGAACCAATTTGTGAAAAGTATTTTTAAAACATCATGATTTTACTATGAATTTACATTTAATAGCTTTTTTTGTCCCTCTCACTAACAGTTATGTATGCCACTTATATTTGGCAAGTGCTTACGTGAAAAAAAAATTGTGTCGACGACCTTGTATGAGAAAACGATAAATAGCACATTCATATGATAATGCTTTATACCTAGTTTATAATTCGTCATAAAAAGTTACGGAAACTTTTGTCTTTCGTAAAAAGCAAATATTTAATCATTTCGTCGAAGGAAACAATATTTAAAATAGATGAAAATATGGTATTTTTTATAATCGTTGCAGGCCTCTTTTTCTCGATAGTAAGACAAGTAAGATCTTGGGAGGGATGCGTATTAGGTTGGAAGAGAAGTTACAGCCATAGAACAGAATCTTGCCTAACTTCCTTCGGTATCAAACACTCCGCGTGCTTCTAAGAACCAAAGAGTGCTTACGCCTCATATTTATTCTGATAATGACTCTAACTTCCATGCTCTTGTTGAAAATATAGATTACAAGTAAGAATAGTAAAGGAAGTATTCATGTCGGTAAAACATTTTACTGATTACAAGTTTTGCTAGTGATTTTGTTATTTTTCAATATTTATTCGTGTAATATATGTAAAACACTATTCAATATATGGTATAAAAATATCCTAAAGCATTTGGTTTTAAGTACTCCTATCTATGTATGTACATATATTTATTATGTTTATGTACCTAGATAATACAAACACATTAATTAACCCTTTTATTTAAATAAAGTTAAAATATTGGTTTAACAATATAGACCAAATTTAACAACAATTGTTATAATAAATAATAAAAACTGAACCAATATCGGCGATTTGTTTTTTTTTCTATGAAAATACTTTTTTATAATAATCTGTTATATGTGCTTTAATTTGATTATTTTCATGAATGTTTAAAATTAGTTTCCATGAAATATAAGATTACCTAGTTTCGGGAAGAATTATACGTTACATGTATTACAAAATGTTACGCCTCCATGCATACACGCCGAGGAAAATACTGTTATCTTTGCAGACATAAAATTCAAACGCGAGTGTAGCTAAACCCCGCGGGAGAAATCACGACCTCCTCACCTCGGCTGCGGCCTACAGAGTGCTGTACTTAGCGGGGGCTGCGGGCCTCTAGCGCCCAACCTTCAGTGGAGGCTCCGCGTCGGCGGGAGAGGCCCGCGCCCGGGCCCGGCGGTGCGCGCGCGAGCCCCCTCGCCGCGCGGGCACGCCGCCGCGCCGCTCGCCTCGCGGGGACGGGCGGCGAGCGGGCACGCGGAGCTGCCATAACGCGGGAGCTCATCTCGCGGAGGAATATATATATATATATATATGCGCGGAGCTACCCGGAGATAACGTCTACGTTTTGACTGACAGTGGCACCGCCATCTTGAGGTGAACGGGCCGAGCCTCGCATACGAATTGCCTGCTTTCTGCGCTAGATGCCTCCGTTCTAGCGATACCGACTGTCAGCCCGGTGAATATTTATGGCCGAAAAACGAATTTGCAAGCACTACCATCCGCACGAAAATGGGGAATAGCTAAATGAGTAAAATATTTTATGCGCATACACGTTATTTTTGTTCATCATGTTTGATATTGTTCGTGAATTTACGTTATAACCGTATACGGCAAACGTACAACGGAAACCTTTTTTAACGTCCGAGTCGTGACTCATGGTACAGGACAAAACTAGATTATTTTCGTCACATTTACCATGATTCTTATTTTATACGAAAAGAATATGGATAACAATTTCCGTTTAAATAATAAATTATTCCAATCTTAGTAACAAAGTAACGCATTCCCCAAAAAATAGCAGTACCTAGATATGGTAAATAATGTAAAAATGAGAGAATTTCTGTAGACCTGTGTAAAATAAAAGTCACCCGTGTACATATAGGGTCCGCCATCTAAAGTTTTTTTTTTCAACTAGTGCTTATTTCGTGAATGGTAACACTTAGCTCATGTCTGATTTGACAGATAATTAGTTTTATCCTTCCGCTGAGCGAATATGGTTGTGTATACGCTTGAACAACGCTGGGAAATATTGCGACATTACTTTGAAAATCATGGTAATGTTGCAGAATGTGTGCGAAAATTGCGTACGGTTTTTGGAAGAAGAGAAGCACCGTCAGCTCCGTATGTTCGTTATCTTGTGAAAAAAGTGAAAGAAACTGGCATCCTCATCGATAAACCAAAGCGCGAAAAGCCAAAAACAGTGCGTACACCCGAGAATATCGATGTTGTGGCAGAAAGTGTGCGTGAAGCGCCATCAACATCAATTCACCGTCGTTCTCAACAATTGAACATTTCGGAGACATCATTGAGACGAATTTTGCATAAAGACCTTGGTATGACGCCATACAAAGTCCAATTGGTTCAGGAGTTGAAGCCAACTGACCATCCAATGCGTTTTCGCTTCGCTGAGTGGGCCTGCGATCGACTTACAGAAGATGCCGATTTTGCCAAAAAAATCATCTTTTCGGATGAAGCTCATTTTGATCTTGGCGGGTATGTAAACAAGCAAAATTGTCGTATTTGGGGCACAGAAAACCCGCACGCATACATTGAAAAGCCGGTACACCCAAAACGAGTCACTGTTTGGTGCGGATTTTGGTCCAGAGGCATAATTGGGCCATTTTTCTTTGAAAATGAGCAAGGAGTGGCCGTTACAGTCAATGGCGATCGTTATCGGACCATGTTGAACGGATTTTTGTTCACAAAAATTGAAGAGGAGGATATTGGCAACATTTGGTTTCAACAGGACGGCGCTACGTGCCACACAGCCGAAGCTACGAAGTTTTTTTTTATAGCATTTTCAAAAAAAAAAAGTTATTTGGCGGACCCTTTACATGTCTCGTTTACTTTAACTAATGAATATTTCACACTACAAAGGCATGTAGAATATATGTACATACGTATGGGTAGTGTCAACAAATCTAAACTGAAAATGTCCTACCACAGAGACCACTCGCGCAATATATGGCTACCCAGTTTACTCTTCAACATTTTCCCTAACTTTAATTAAAAATATCATATGAAAAGCACACAATATAATATTATGTAGCTGTAGTGTTATTTCCTGTGGGCTCCTCCTATGTCTGACGCGTTCTCTTTAGTTAACTGTTCATTATTTTATCAGCTCCAAACAATGTTTGATCTTAACGGCCACAAATCATTTCAATTTTTCCCCCCAAACTTCTCCCTTTCATCCGATGTTTAGGGTTGTCCAAATGAAGAAATCAACCCAAAAGATGTGTATTTTTCGTCTTCTTTTTGGCGTAATATATTACATGCTATAATTGCAACATACGTATTAAATATCTCTACAAAATCAAATTCCACCAGTTTTATTGGTAAGTGACGTCTTTTATATGTTCGAAAATAGTATGTAATTTTAAGGATACTCCAAGTCGCACCTTTAAATTTAAAATAACAGAGACTTTTCTTACGAATTGGTAATAATATACATAATGGAAATTGGTTCTAAAATTGTACGAATAACTTTTCATAAGACGTCTATACTTACAATGAATGTTTGTGATACTTACATACTCATATTATGTATCATGATAAACGATCGTTTATGTGAAAGAATCGACTACTCTGGTCTTGATCTTGAAAGCAATCCAGGTAACTTATTTTTTCCTATCATAAATACAGCAAGTGTCAAATGAAGTAGAGAACAAAGTCACTAAATTTATACCAAAATCGACCTAGTTGTAGCAAAATAAGTATCCGGTACTTCTGAAAGACAATGGGTCAGCCCTATCGGGGCTATGTAGGTACACGTGAGGGAGGGAGGACGGTTGAAGCACAGAACCCGCTTGAAGGGCACTAAATTTTGTCACGTCTGAGACACTATCGCGTTATATCGAACATTTAGCTAATTTATGACTTGTAATTAAAGGGTATGAAGCAACGAGCTTGTCTCACCGCATCGTTCTTCCTGGTTCCTCAGATTTTGATCCGACCCCTATATAATAATATTTTATTTTCCTCTATCGGAAATACATTTGTCAATTTTAATGTGAAGTCTCGGGTTACTTGTTAAAAATTCGAAAACACAATAATTATTGCCGGAAACAACGTAAATAAGTGACCAACAAAAATCAATCGTAATAATAATGCTTAGCGTTTCACACATCAGCGGTGATGATTTTTAACCCCAGTCCTGCGCAACCCTAGTTCATCTCGATATAAAACAGTAAACTTCTTTGAAAGCACTTAAAAATAGTGATAGATAGAGCAAAATCCTCTACATACTTGACAAAAGGATTCAATTTATTACTCATCAGTCATAATAGCCCGGAAAGACGAAGGAGGTGTCATTTGTTGCTGCAAACCAATCTTCAAGATTGAGACCACAGAAGAAGCAGACTCATCAATATGTTTAATTAATTTGAATGAAAAATGTCATCAGAAAATTAAATATCGTAAGACGCTTTGTATTGTACTTGTATGTGTGCTGATTTTTTTCTTCTATTCATGACAATCAATGTTATCAAAACAGGGATCCCCAAAACGATTAATCTTTTAAAGAGAGGTATATTAATTCGATAACTTTACAGTAAACTTTGTATAGATTAATTAACTATTGATCAAAAGGAGAAAAAGGGAAAATACTCTTATAATATATAATGTTTATTTTGAGCATTTTTACAAAACAAAATATATCCACAATAAATACGTTTAAGTATAAATTACTAGTATGTCTGAAAGATGGACAATGATAAACAAGCAAACCGCTGTCCATTAGATGTGAACCAAGTATTCTGCCCCATCCACAACGCTTGTGTACGGAGTGTTAAAAAACGTACGAAGCGTTTGACGTTTGTTACCGCTTCTTGGGGATTGATATACAATTCAAACATCAGAATTATATATTTGTTATCTTAACTTCGATGGCCTTAAAAATACCTACATCCTACGTTTTTGTTTTTTAATCACGATATTACGACACTTCATGCTCGTACCATATATCGCTCACTCCTTTCAAGAACGTCATAAATCAAAAAACTTGATTTTTCAGGAGAACGTTTTTAAAGTTTAAAAATATAACACAATGTATTAAAAATAAATATCAAGCCACTGATTGAGCTTACTACTGTGCAACAGATCTTTTTAGGTAAAACCTGAAGGTTTTTTCTCCATTTGAAAAATATTTAGTTTATTTAAAATAATAATTTAACAATAGCTTTTCTTCAAAATACAAAAACAACACTTTCTGCCCTGTAGCGGGTAAATATTAAGTAAAAAATATGCCTCTTTTGCTGGGATATAGTACATTTTCTGGGCATTCCGAAAACATGCACAACTCAAAATTGTCGATTTTTGATTTATGACGTTCTTGAAAGGAGTGAGCGATATGTTAAAATTAGATCATAATAAAGATTATTATATATTTTTCTCAAAAAAAAGTTCAGTAAAAAAGAAAAAAACTGATTTGAAATACTACGTAACATAACATTATGCAAAATAACCAAAATAACCATTACTTTTCCATGTATAGCAACGACTAAGCTAAAAGTTCGTCTTATGCTCGTGAAAATGTGTGCTTATTTGATTTTTTAATTTTGGCGGGAAAAGTAGGATATGTCAAAATTCTACTCAAAAGGGCCTATTTTTTTAAACGTCAGAGTGTGAAACTTAACCTTAAAAGTCATCAATGATTTCGGGTAAAAACGTCTGAAAATAGGTACGATAACACAAAATAATATATTTAATCCCTTAGGGGATAGTGACAATAAGTGATAGTGTCGTTAGCAAATCGTCGATCGATAATTTTCGTCTCCGAATGATCAAATATTTTACAATCGATTTTTTTCCAATCGGAATTGAACAATCGAATAGCAACATCCGATGGCCAAACAATATTGTTTTCACAATCAATATTTAATTTATTGTCTACTTCCTTATAGCTATAGCCGAAATGGTACAGACCATTGCTTTCCCCAGTTTTCACACTGATAAGAAACCAAATTTCAGTTTCACCCTAAAGCAAGGATTGCTTTATTTCCAGCTCTATGCCACAGGTTTTTTTTTCTACTAACTCTTATTCGCAACCAATGGTGCATAAGTCATGACATCAAATTAGTGCAGTGTTACCTTGATCAAGCCGAGGTGATTGCTCTTGCACTTCAGGTACCACTCCAGGATGACATTAAATAAATATAAAAGTGAAAAATATTAAATCACATTAATTTAAACCCCCGAGAAATCAAACCCTGGACCTCCACAACATGGTGGCCAAATCGCTCACTCCTTTCAAGAACGTCATTAATCAAAAAACTTGATTTTTCAGGAGAACGTTTTTAATGTTTAAAAGTATAACACAATGTTTAAAAAATAAATATCAAGCCACTTATTGAACTTTTTACTGTGCAGCAGATATTTTTAGGTAAAACCTGAAGGTTTTTTCTCCATTTCAAAAATATTAAGGATATTTTAAAAAAGAATTAAACAATACCTTTTCTTCAAAATGCAAAAACAACATTTTCTGCCCTATAGCGGGTAAATATTAAGTTAAAAATATGCCTCTTTTACTAGGTTATAGTACATTTTCTGGGCATTCCGAATACATGCACAACTGAAAATTGACGATTTTTTATTTATGACGTTCTTGAAAGGAGTGAGCGAAATGTGCTAACCACTACGCTGCAGAGGCGGACCAGGTACTTAAATAAACTCAGAAATATTCAGAAGAATGTTACCAAAAAAATATACTTTGTAACATATAAAGTTATTATTATAAAGTTCATGTACAAAAAATATCAAGAAAATACAGCATAAATTCCTGCATTTCATCAGTTTCAAATTAAATATTCCAGTGGAATGTATAAATTATTCAAATTTAATATCCTATCTTAGTTTTGAATATTGAAAGCATTAACTTTGTGGATCATATTGATATATTATTTTGAGAAATAAAAGGACTTTGTGTTTTGATCCACTCACATTTTTATTAACCAACTAGTTTCGGCGACAAACTGTTGCCCTCTTCAGGGCTTAATTTATGACTAAACATATATATATATATATATATATATATATATATATATATATATATATATATATATATATATATATATATATATATATATATATATATATATATATATATATATATATATATATATATATATGTGTATAAAAGAAACAGTGTACAAGTTATTGGGTTATGATAAGGATAGGGGTGGGGGTAATGGTGTTTTACGGAGGGGTAAGAGCAAGGGAGGGGATAAATGTGTTTAGGTTGGGTTTGATTTTATGGGAAAAATATTAAAAATGGGACTTTGACTTGTTTATTTGATTGTTAATTATATTTAATTTCTGTTTAACAGCTTTTTTTATTTCTAAAACTTCCAAATTATTAATTTTATTAGTTGTATTATTAAAATGTAAAATTTCCATCCCATCTTCAAAATTGAATGAATGATTATTCGAAAAGATGTGGTCCGCGAATTCCAAAAAGTTGTTATTGTTAAGACATCTCATATGTGAGTGGATCAAAACACAAAGTCTTTTTATTTCTCAAAATAATATATCCTATCTTAGTATTCAAACTCTAGAAAATAGAAGAAAACTAAACGACCAACTATTTTTATTTAAAATATTAAATTCTTTCATAAATTGTTCTCAGCTCCTGCAACTCGTAAACATTCGAGTATCTAACAGAAATACACTCAACTACTCACTGTTTTATTGTTGTAAAACCAAAACAAATTACTTCTTACAGAAGTTGGATTCCAAGCATGGGTAGATACCCATGCTTGGAATCCAACTTCTCGCAAACGGTATGATAGGTCACATAGATATACTTAGCACTGGTTTCACTCATTTCAAACAACAGTGTTTGATGTCCCTAAATTTGAGCGACATGTAATTGTTATGTTCTTGAGATGGTTTTGAGTGTCTTTTTTTCTTCCCTTTCCTTTTTTTTTCCTTTTTACTTCCAGTCTTTTTTTAAGCGAATTTTTTTTATACGACTCCCCGTGGAATGTATTTATCGCATAAAAAGAGAATGTGTACTCAACAATTGTAAATAGAAAACATCAAACATTTAGCAAAGTAAACATAATATTATGTCCAATAGTTTTATCTCTCCACAACATTTCGCTCATTCCTTTCAAGAACGTCATAAATCAAAAATCGTCAATTTTGAGTTGTGCATGTTTTCGGAATGCCCTAAAAATGTACTATATCCCAGCAAAAGCGGCATATTTTTAACTTAATAATTACCCGCTACAGGGCAGAATGTGCTGTTTTTGCATTATGAAGAAAAGGTATTGTTTAATTATTTTTTTATATATACTAAATATTTTTCAAATGCAGAAAAAACCTTCAGGTTTTACCTAAAAAGATCTGTTGCACAGTAAAAAGTTCAATAAGTGGCTTGATATTCATTTTCAATACATTGTGTTATATTTTGAAACGTTAAAAACGTTCTCCTGAAAAATCAAGTTTTTTTGATTTATGACGTTCTTGAAAGCAGTGAGCGATTTGTCGTTTTGGATTTACGATAGTTTACCTCATATTTACTGTTATTTTCATCAAATAGATTTTTAGAATTAATCTAGTAAATAAGACAGTGGTATCCTGGCGACCTAGAAAGCTTAGAAACAAATACTTATATCCTTTGTGATTTTATGCCTCATCATTATGATAAATCTTGACCTTGAAATCACTCAAATGGAACTGGGGAATCTATACAAATACAGCGAATACTAAAATATATTTTTTGGAGGCCAATAATTACATTAAGTACAATAAAATAAAAAAACAAATTAGTTTTTTAAACTATGTATTTATTAAAGAATTTAACATGATACATATATATTGTATACAAATTAATAACATATGTTTACAGTAAAGAACAATCCATAAGAATTTATAGTATTATAGTCGAGTATGTTATTCATTCTCTTTGTTTACCTCTGCAAAGAAAGGGTGAGATGATAGTAGTAGATAATAAGCATTAATCTTGATAATAACCCATGGTAAAATATTGAATTATTATAGTAAGAAGACACTATCAAGAATCGAACATGAGAACTAGGCTGTAGTAGCCTACACTTTATACTACACCAGTATCACAATTAGTATTACAATCGTATTACAATTAATGTTACAGTTGTATTTCAATTAGACCAAATGTAGCTTTCTACTTATACCTTTTTTAATTTCAGGTGATTTACAAGAATAAGATGGGAAGGTGTTGCTGTGTTATTGAGTGTAAATCCAAATACCACTCACAACATGGAAAAGTATCCTCATTTGCTCGTCCTAATATGATGTTCTATGAAAAAAAATGGATTTCTCTCAAATATATTGAACGCTACATTTACATAACAACAAAGATGTTAGTTACCAAGAAACAGTCTTCAAAATCAAATTGACCAAGTTATATTTGTATATGAAGATGATATAAAGCATTCAGATGAATGATTCTGAAATACCTTACCGGAAGAGAAATATTTGTTGACGAATCTAAATTAAATTTCATGGGGAGAAGTGCTTCATTACATACAATCCGAATAATCCAACAAAACGGGGTATTCAAATACTAATGTGTGTCAACAGGTATTCAAGAGTTATTGAGAAAATTCTTAGCAGCGGCAGTAATGATAATGAAAAAAAAAACTCCAAAAAGCCATAAACAGATAGACAAATAGTAAGGTATGAGCAGAAAAACGTAACAATCCGCTACTAACTTGTATGGCACTTATAATGACAGACAAAGCGGCATAGCTTCGTAAAATGGAAACCAATTTCTGAAATTTTCTATGACTCTTTGCGCTCTGCCATATCCACAGTCCCGAAAAAAGACCGTGTCCTCATGATTGGAGACTGTAATTCAAGAGTCGGCATCAATGTGGCATCCAACAGCAGGTCTGGACCGAGATCAATGATAAACCGAGATCAATGATGGTTATTCAATTGTTTTGTTTTGAGACGGTTTGTTTTGTTGTCGTGTCTTCTTAAAATTAAAATACACTAGTGAAAAGTTTATTAACGCATCTGGTGTTATGTGAAAGTCAATATTTATGTGTTTTTCTGCAAAGTGGGTGTATTAATTTATAGTACCAGTCCAGTATAAATTGTTTATTTACAATTTAAAATCATTTCAAATATCTAAATTTTGCTGCCACACGAACTGTCAACCGAAAACATCGGCCAATCAGAAGGCGGCGTACTACGCCTGCGCTTGTGACAGTTGACTGGCAGAAGCAAGTACCTACATCATTTACTAATAGCATTCTTCACTCTCTGAAGTATTGTATGGAAATGTCTCTAAATTCAATAAATTCAAATGAAAGGTTAATCGAAGCACGGGGTCTAGTGAAGATATTTAAAGAAACTTTAACCTGTAATATTTTGAGTAAAGAACAAAAAGGGACCATGACAGATATTGTAAACGGACTTTTTGAGCATTTAGTCGCCGTATGCACATCCGCATCATCAATTGAGGGCCTACAAAAATCCATAGAAGGACTCTCAATAAAATGGATTTAAGGGACACTTCTTATGCGGGTATAACCGCAAAGAATTTAAATCAGAACCATTCCTAAATTGTAAGTTTTGATGACCCCCAATTCAAAGGCCAAGAGTTGTATAAGATCATTAAAAAAACTATTGATGTCCGTTCGTTGGGTATTGGAGTTTCAGGAATACGAAAAATGTCATCAAATAAGTATGTAATTTCAATGCCCTCAATAGAGGACAAAAATAAATTTTCCGAAGAGTTAAAAAGGGGTCTAAAACATAAAGTAATCATTTCTGAAGGAAAACAACTATCCCCGCTTAGTATCATCAAAGGTATAATTAAGGAAGTTAAAAACGAGGAGGTATTGGACTCCCTCAAAATCCTAAATAAACTTAATTTAAACTTTGAAGAAACTATTAAAATAAAATTTAAAACAAATCAAAGAAATCCGCTTCTTTGTAATATATTTTGGAGGTATCCCCACATCAATTGCAACAACAACATTTATTGTGAAGTGTCAAAATATATCAAACTCTCGTGAAAATAAACAAATAATTACATATTTTTAAGAGTTTTTGAGCAATATCAACTTTTAACCATATATTTACAAGCATTTAACTGCTGCAAGTATTATTATCTATAATATTCTACTACCTATCGAGATGCCCCCAAAAAGAGAAATGACGAAGACTCAGGACTCAGCCGACTTAGAGCTAGCCAACGCCATCTCATCTCTTCAAAAAGACATGCAGCGGATAGCGGACAGGTTTAAGGACTTTACTAAAATCATTCACTCAACCATTCAAAATGAATTTCTGAAAATCCGAGGTGAATTCACGGATAAATTAAATGTTTTAGCTACCTCTATTCAGTCGTCGGACAAATATGATGAGGCCATAAAAAAAGAATAACAGTCTGGAGGAAAAATTTAATTTACTCAATAATGATTACTCTCAAGTAAAATCTAATTTAACGGACCTCAAGTCAAAGTTTAATAAATCCGAACAGAGACAGAGAAACAGGAATATCGAGTTACAAATGGTACCGTAACGGAAGACCGAAAACCTACAAAATATATTCACTTCCGTATGCAAAACCCTTAATCTTCCGTACAACGAAGGAAACATTGTCACCTGTAGCCGGGTTCCTAAAATGAAAGACAGTGACCGCCCTAGAAATATCATCTTTTCACTCTCCACGCCCAGGATTCGTGATTCTGTGTTGGACGCAGTCAGAAACTTTAATAAGAAGAACCCGACCATCAAATTAAATGCTTCCCATTTAGGCATCTCTTCAGCCACTCAACCAGTCTTCATCCAGGGGCACCTTTCGAAGGACAATAAACAGATATTCTTAGCCGCACGTCAAATAGCCAAATCTACTAATTTTAAGTACTGCTGGATTAGAAATGGTAATATTTATATGCGCCGAGATGACAATTCTAATTTTAAACTCATCTCAGACATTAAGGATTTGGATAAACTCTCATAGAGAAATCTCTTTTTATTTTTATTGTTTTTAAATTAATGAAACTACCAATCGTGGATAATTTACTTTTAATAATCATTTTACACTTGTTTTTGTGTTTAATTATTACTACTTTCTATTTGTCTTTGTTATACATTGTTGCTCATTGTTACTTATTTTTTTCCATCACATTATCACTGACTCAATATTATATATTAAACACAATATTTATTATTATGATGACATTAGAATGATTATTTACTTCACATTTTATTTATTATTCATTTATATTTCACATATTTGTAAAACTATCTTAATCACTCGTATAATTGTGCGACATATTATATTTATGAAAATCAGCAATACTGAAGTATATCCAGCATTTCACTATTTTTTCTCTCAATTTTTTACTATTATTTCACATACCTCTTTAATTAATTCTGTCTATTATATCTGTTGCACTTTACAAATTGGTTTCAGCTTTATCAATAGCAGTTGACGAGTCTTGTGACATAAGCGCTTTCAATGTTTCGCTTTTTTTAAGATTTATTTCTCACTAAGTTTTTAAAGAATAACTTTTAGAATGATTGCCAGTCAAAGGTCAGACACGTGGAGAAGATATTGCAAACGCTGTGGTGGAGTGTATGGATAAAATCATATTCCTCTCAGTAAAATTGTGTCCATTTCAATAGACAGCCAAAAGTATGACCAGCGTCAGAAAAGGTTTTGTTAAAAGAAAAAATTAATCACAAGATAACCGCAACAACAACCAATGCAGACCAACCACATCCAGCTGATGATACTGGCGTGGTTGACTGCCATCACCCTTACTATAGCGGGGTGGATAGTGTACCGCCATTTCCGTTGAGCCCTGAGGAGAGCCGTGGCAGCCAAGGTCACAGCAGATTTGGAAGCTGCCAAACCCTTACCAAAATCTCCAATATCGCGAGTCTCAAATAGGCTCACTGGAAAGGAGGGTAGATGTGGGGGCGAGAAGAGAGGAGCACCGCGCAGCACAAACGACAAGCGACGAGTGAGCGTCAGTCATGTTACTCACCCCAAGAGGGAAGATTCGCCCATACGTAGAAGTTTCCACCTATGCCACGAGGCAGACGCTTTCATATAAATATATAATTTCTAGATAAAACTCTGTAACCAGTTATCTATATATATAAAAATGTCCCGTCTGTTCGTATTTGATGCATTGCTATATTAAGCATTGGAAATGTTTGAAACTTTCAAAATATCTTCATTACATCCTCGCGGAGGTCACTGTATTAAAACAATTGCATTACAATGCGTGGAAAGTATTTTAACCATAAAAAAAACTGCATACGAAACTGTAAGCATGTGGGAGTTTAAAATGTCATCTTTAATAAACACTGAATGAAAACTTTTTTTTAAAGTAGGTAATCACTCTTTCCTATTAAGAATCAAATAGAGAAGTATTAGTATTCAAAGTAGGTACTTACGTAAGGTAATATTGACAGAGAATGAATTGAAATAAATATTACATACGTATAAATCGTGTGACAGCAAGAATTAATTGTCAGTAACCGTACCTTCTGTCATAGCAACTGTGTTTCGTATACTCCTGACAAAATTTATATTATTTGAGTAAAAAGTAATCATCAGGAATCTTGAAAAGTGAGTTAATACAAAGCCCTGTATTGTGTTTCTTTATAATAAAGTGGTTGTTCGAATGGTTCGTTTTAAATACTTTCTTTCAAATTTATTAATCTTTAAAACTGAAACAAATTTTATTGTTGTAAATCAATATTTTATTTAAAATATCTGCAGATGTCTCATTACTAGCTTATCTAAGTATTAATGTATATATTATTGACATTTAATCGAGATATCAACCTTTCGAATAAGAGTTAGCCAAGCTCACAATCAAGTATTATTTCATAAAATTACCAACAGAGACCGCTAAGTTGTAAGTTGTTTACAAGTAAAATTTCTTATAATAAATTAATATAAATAATAACAATGTCAACCCGAGCATCTTCTGAAACAAAATTGTTCGAGTATATAGACAAAAAATTTCTAGAATTCAAAAAAAATGAAGAAGAATTGATAAAAAGAATAAGTGAAATGAAAAAAAATTAAAAATACGAGTTGACTGAAATGAGCAAATCTGTTGATTTCTGCTCAAAAAAAATCGACTATGAACAAGCGAGAATAAAAATGGAATCCAAATTTAAAAAGAAGTTAGAAAACTAAAAACTTTGATAAACAAAATTGAACAAAACTCACTTGAAACAACAATTAAAGTTCAAGGAATAGCAATTAAAAAAATGAAAACCCCAAATCTGCGGTCAAGCTTTAATTAAATAAACTTGACTGTAGTGATATATCAAATGACAATAATTTTATTAACATAAACTCTAATCCCACCAAGAAGTAACTGTGAAGTTTAATACAAAAGAGGCTAAGAATAAGGTGATGAGTCAAAAAAAAATAAGAGAAATATTTCGTCAAAAGATTTAAACATTTCTGACTCTGGATAAAATATACATCAACGAAAAATTAACGACCACTAACAAGCATCTACTCTGGTTGGCAAAAACCACAAAACCCCTTGGATACAAATATTTCTGGACGAAGAATGGCAACGTCCTTATCAGGAAAACTTCAGACTCGCCCATTCTATATATTAAGGACCCCAACGATATCCCGCTTCACTGCGGACAAAAACATAATTTCTCATCTACATCGGAACCCGCCACTGCGATGCAGCATCACAACCATATTCGGACGGAAATATGTGACAATATTCAGCAACTCAATGCATACTTACAAGGAAACAGCTTCAACATCATGAATTCCAATATAAGAGGAATAAGAAAAAAATTTGATGAATTTTGTATCCTTTTAAATGCGATAAAACTCAACAAATAATTTTAATACTCACTGAAACGCAACTGAGGGATTGTATCCCATTCTGTATTCCCGGATATTAATTTTTTTCAGTGCCCTCGAAACATACATCGCACGATGGTATTTCCATTTTCTATAATATTCATTCTATTTTTAATATTAATATAACTGCATTCGATTCAAACTACTCAAACTCAATAAACATATGCTTCACTATGAACAAAAAAACATATTCAATAATTGCCATATACCGCTCTCCTTCACTAGATGTAAAATCTTTCATTTCTGAACTGAAATTTATAATAGAGGAGGTTGATAAAAAAATATTGATTTTTCTTTTATTGCTGGAGATATCAACATAAATATTTTAAATTCTGTTTTAAATCCGTTAGCTAATGAGTACCTAAATCTCCTATACACGGTAGGCTATTTATCATATATAAACACCTCTACCCGCCCAAACATACTCACTAACTTGTGCATTGATCATGTAGAATGTGAAAATTGGATGAGAAATCACCCAGGAAGAGTAATCACAACTCATCAAATCGCAACGACATTTACACCTGCATATGCCAGAGCAGCTACAATGACTGATGCTACTGAAGGGTTCAGAGTAACAGGAATATGTCCATTTAACAATAACCTCTTCTCGGATGAGCAGTTTCTTAGTAGTACTGTCACAGAGAGACCTCTTGTTACAGAAACGAATTTAGCTGGGCCTACTCAACAGATAACTTCACCCATTTTTACTACCACTATATTACTGGACTCACTGCAGTCTGGACCGCCGGAAAGATCGCTTCTTCCAATAGAAACTGAGCTTTTAGAGCGGGCAGGAAAAATTGTTTCTACAGGTTTGACACAGTTGTCATCCCAGCCGGCCATACCTTTAACTTCTTATGTTGCTCTCACAAACCTTTCTCCTTTACCAAAGTCATCTGTTCTGAGGGCTACATCGAAGAGAGCAAAAAAATCAGAAATTCTTAGCAGTTCTCCATACAAACATAAATTAGAAGAAGATGAAGCAAGTAAAAATACTAAAACGAAGTAGAAAGCTGCGCCTTTAAAAAAACTGTTTGAAAAACCTCAGCAAGCTCCAAAGAAGATCTGGAAATGCCCAGGATGTGGAGAAATATATAAGGAGCCTATGGTTGAGGACTGGATTCAGTGCAAAATATGCCAGGAATGGTGGCACCATAGATGCACTAGTTATTTGGGATCTGGAGATTATATTTGTGATCTTTGTCTTTGATTATCGCACCATATACTGTTTGCGCACTGATGCACACCCTCTTGCTTGGGCTGCAGGGTGTGCACGAGTGCATTGACTTTTTTTACATTTTTAATTATATGTTAATTTTTAATTTTTATAAACGATATTGGCCAATGTTTTAGATTCGCTGATTTTTTGCTCTTTGCCGATGACATGAAAATATATTTTGAAATTAATTCACTACAAGACTGTATTAAACTCCAAAGTGACCTCGAGAGACTTAGCGAATACTGCAAACTTAACCATTTAAAATTAAATACTAACAAATGCTTTTGTGTTGACATTTTCTAGAAACAAACTTAAAATTAATCACAATTATAAGCTAGATAATCATATTCTCTCTAGAGTCACCGAGATCCGCGATCTCGGTGTTATATTGGACTCTAAATTAACTTTTGAAGCTCACGTCGACTCGATTGTCAAAAAAGCTTATCAAATGTTGGGCTTCCTGTTTCGTTTAGGCAAAGAATTCACCAATATACATACTCTTAGATTATTGTATTATACTTACGTAAGGAGCCATTTGGAATTTGCTTCCCCCGTTTGGAACCCTCAATATAAAAAATACATCGTTCGAGTTGAATCTATTCAATCAAAATTTATATCATACTGTAAATTTGCGATGAAAGTTCCAGAAAGTGAAGCAAGTGACTTTATTACTAAACTTAACCTAAAATCACTTAAATTCCGACGAAGCATGGCCGATATTATATATATTTACAAAATCATTAATAATCTTGTTGACTGTCCACAGCTTTTGTCACAGATTGGGTTTAGGGTTCCTGGGACCCAGACAAGAAACAAAAGTATTGTTCACGTTCCGAAATGTAATACCAAGTCATATCAAAATTCTTTCATTAACAGAACCTGTTATTTAATTAATAATAAATATGAGAATACAGATATATTCAATATTACACTACAATCCTTTAAGAAAGAAATTGAAGAATCCTTTAATCTTGAAAATAGTATGTAATTATTATTGCTTATTTGTATATATATATGTATGTGTACCGTGTACCTATGTGCGCATGCGCATGCATATCACGTTCATGAAATTTAATTTAATTATGTTTATGGAAAAAATAAGTTACACTACTTTTCATTTAAGGCACTATCATACCAGTGAATGGTGTATGCATTTCTACATGTAATTATGAACATTGGTATGTATGCGCACAGAAACAAAAAGGTACCTTACTTATTTGTAACAATTATGTTAAAGCCTGTAATTGGACATTACAAATATTACTTAATTGAATGTATATTTATGTTATACTAAATTGTCTGTTGGCCTTACAATAAATAAATAAATAAATAAATGTTGTAATTGGTAAAAGTTAGTAAAAACTACTTTTTTTCTTTTTTATTTTTATATGTATTTTTTCTTGCAACAGCTAGATAGCCAAGAGTTGAAATAAACTTATTTTTATTTTTCTAAAATGTAAAGTTTTATTTGCATTAATTCTAGAACCCAAAACCCTACTGTGGGTAATGAAATATCCTACCTGGCGAAAAAAAGAGTGCTCGCAAGAAGAGATTTATTAGAGAATTGGGGAAAGAATTAATGGCTGAAAATGTCGATAAAAGAAAAAACAGTGGATTTAAATTTCATCGCCAGCAGCTAGATAGTTTCATATTTGATAAAACTAGAAATACAGATAACATCAAATTGGAAAGTGTCGTGAACAGTAGCAAATGCCAATATAAGTGACAAAGATGTAAATTTTGTCCATGTAAATCTGATGAGAAACCAAATTTTCATGTTCAGCTTGCATTAAGGCAATTTGCAATACCCATGCTGTCGGATATATGTGAAGCAATTACTGAACTTGAGGATAGAAAACAAAGCGAAAAAAAATATTATTCACAATACACCATCGACCATACAGTCCGCCAAAAATATTGATGATAAAAATATTATTATTGGAATACTGGTCAAAATTGATCACTCAAAAACAAATGATGATGTTTAAATAAATCCAAGTTATGAAGCTGTTCTCAAGGCAAAACAATGTTGTTATCCGGAAAGAGAATCAATCGTTATTACAGATACTGTGGCTGAAATAAAATTGCAGCCCTTACTTGACCTTACCATTCAGCGGATAGCAGTAGTGCAAGAAGAGGTATTATTTCAAAGTCTAATTAAAGATAATGTCCACTCAATGACTATGATATATAAATGGGGTACCGATGGGAGTGGGCGGCATAGTATTTATAAACAATATTTATATTCTAATAAACAATATGGGAATTCTGACATATTAATGACGTCTCTAGTCCCCCTTGAACCTTTTTATGAAAAAGTACTTGAAAAAAAAATTTTCTGGAAAAATAATAAAACTTCATCCAACAAATTTTGTAGACCTATAAGGTTTACTTTTACGAAAGAAACCCGACAGGAGTTCGAGTACATCAAATCACTAATACAAGAATTAGAGCCAATACATTTTATACTACAAAACAAGAATGTATTTATTAACCATATTTTAACTAAAACAATGGTAAACGGGAAAGTTTGTAATTCTATTATGGAGAATAATTCTCCCCAAACGTGTTACATATGTGGTGCTACACCCAAAGAAATGAACATTTTGACGACGGCGATTGCAAGGCCATGTAATCAATCCTGCATCAGAGGAGTTCGGATTATCGACTTTGCACGCACAAACTCGATTCTTCGAGTGCCTTTTACATATTTCATATTGCTTAGAAATAAAAAAATGGCAAGTACGAGGTAAAGAAGCTAAAGATAATTTAGCCAGGAGAAAACAGATGATAACTTGGAGGTTCTAATGGGTCTAGTAGTAGATGTTCCAAAACAAGGTGGAGGGAACAGTAAGGATGGAAATACTGCTAGACGTTTTTTAAAGGCCCTGGAAAGCCTGCTGATACATATTACTGGGATTGACGTAAATTTGATCAAAAGATTCGGAGTTGTTTTGAGTGCACTCTCAAGTGGGTTTCACATAAATACCAGTGAATTTGACATATGTGCACATGAAACAGCTAAACTCTAAGTGGAACTGTATAACTGGTACGACATGCCAGCATCAGTGCACAAAATCCTTATTCATGGTATCATTTATCTTATACTTATCCTTTACTTATCATTTACTTATCCTTATCGGTCAACTGTCGGAAGACGTGCAAGAGTCACGACAAAAGGATTTGAAAAGATTTCGGGAATTCCATACTCGAAAAACTTCCCGTGTACATCCCAATACCAATTTATTAAATAGATTGTTGGTTTTATCTGACCCTGTAATATTGAGTATGCGAAAACTGCAATGGATAGTGGTCCGCTTTCAAAAGACGTACTTAGTTTATTAAAAGTACCAGAAAACATTCAAATTAACACATCTTTTCTCAAAAAAGGCGATTCAGAATGTGAAATATAAACTGAATTTCGTATAATTAAAGTGTATATATGTATACTGTTTCCATTGTTTATGATAAACATGTTTTTTCAATTTCTGCTTTAAAAAAAAATTGTCAGTGTTTAAAAAAGAATACTTTGTAAAATGTATGTAGTAAATAATATACATATTCTAAGTCACATGGGTATTTTATAATGTGTTAAAATATATACATATACTGAAGGTAAGTAACAAATGAATATCAACATTGTACAAAGTTCTCATTTTTGCTAAAAAAACTATTTTATTTTAAATTATTTTCTTATGTTTATAGCTGTAAAAATTAATTGTATTATACTTTTTGTGTTCAATATATATTATTTATTATATTTTGATGTATTAAAACATTTATAAAAATATATAGGAGAAAATATTTATTTCCTCCTAAAATGCTCGAAACCACCAGTTTGCATATGTTAAAAACACACGCTTTATAATTTTTTGTAAAAGGCAGTAATGCCTTAAATAAATAAATAAATAAAATAAACATGAGACAATTTACTGCCCGGATTGTAAAGCTAATTAAATTGCACATTCTATTTTATCGAGATATTTTCGCTCAGGAAGAATATCGGATTTAGCATACTCTATATTTAAATGGATTTTTAAGATTGTCTTTGAATTTATAAAAATCCAAAATATCAATAATTTAATTTATAACTTTTATTTGGAAAATTTGCTTTTCGAATTTTCATAACTTGGATAAATATTAATAATGCACCATCTAGCATATCCATGGTTTTGGAAAGTTGGTAGAAATAATGTTAAAACCAGTGAGTAAAAGTTACCTCGGGCGTCAGTTCACACAGGTTAATAAAAGCGTCCTCGAGGTAGTATTTTTGAAAAATTACAGTAAATAAATATGTAATACAAAAATTGCATTATATAAATATGCAATACAAAATTTCCATTATTACTTTATAACACTTTTATTTTTATAAACATGTATTGTTAACAGTCTATGTAATAAACTCAATTAAAAAACCAATGAATGGCTCTTTACTTCTATAACATTATAATAACATAAAAAAAAGACCAAAATATTGGTTTCACAGGAATACATCGACAAAAAGCGAAAGTATAGCTTTAAACTACAGTCGAACGCGGTTATAACGAGGATGAAGGGGCCAACTAAATTTGCTCATTATAACCGTTACTTGTTATATCCGAGAAAAGATTTTTTTTTAAATATAAAATGGTCACAAAACACAATATGTCGCAATTGAAACTTGAAATTATGAGTAGATATGTTGATAATTCGAAGCTTTGTTTTTAACTGACCTGCTCTAGAAATGATTTGACATTCACCACCTCGTAATGTAATTATGCAATGTCCATAGTAAGCATAGAACATATAAAATATGGAAACTATAGTAAAAATTCCCAAAATAAGCATGACATTCATAGCCTATAAAAAAGTTATTTATTGTAATAAAGTAGGTCCCTATAGACATGAATAAGCTTGCAATTTGAAACATGCAATTTAAACCCATGTGCGTGAAACCTTTTTTAAATTGTCAGTGAAAACACCAATTTAGAACTTATTGTCATAAACTTAATCTGATACCGGCGGCATCGGTCTAATTGCCCTGTCGGGTTTTATTGCTTAAGGTCGAAAATGTTAAAATATTCTAATATTTACAACATTTAAAAAAAGATCATCTCTTTTTGCTCCCGAGAAGTTGCTTGTTAAAACTGTGAATACATTTATGGAGAAAATCATGAACCAAAATGTCAACCAATGTTTCCTCGTTATATCCATATATATTAAATATAAAAAATGAACTTATGGGAGAGATGAAAAAAATCTTTGCTGAAATGAAAGAAATTAAATCTAGCATAGAATACTACCATGCCAAATTAGAAGACGTAACAAGCAAAGTCTTGATTCTCGACGAAAAGTATAAGGACGTCGATAGTATCAAGAGTCGCGTCGTAATATTAGAGAATACAATAACCTCGATGAAAAGGAAGTTGGAGCAATCGGAACAAACTAATTTAAACAAAAATATTGAAATTATTGGTATTCCAGAGAAAAATAATGAAAATCTTCCAAGAATAATAGAAATGCTTGCCGGAAAGATAGGCTCGAAAATAACTTCGTCAGACATTATTTCTGCTAACAGGGTGCGTGTAAAGGAAATACCTAAAAACCGCCCTAGTTTCACCAGGCCTATCATTATTAAATTCGCCTCACAGAAAACTCGCGACCATGTCCTGGCAGCAGCTAAGAAGAAAAAGGATATAACCTCTGGGGACCTTGCTCTTCCTGGAGATACTAGGATTTTTGTAAACGAACACCTGACTTCAACAACCCGCGCCCTCTTCAAAGAAGTTCGCAGTATTTGCAAAACAAAAAACTACAGATTTGCCTGGGTGAAATATGGCCAGGTGCTTGTTCGTAAGAGTGAAACTAGTCCTATTATTCCAGTGATGGCGGACTCTGTATTACAAAACATTTTTTTATAATTTCTTCAAAATTCTTTCCATTTTTATTGAATATTTTTCTCAATTTTTACATTTTTTTCAATTTCTGTCTCACATATTGTAGTTTTGCAAAATATTTTTTTATAATTTCTTCAAAATTCTTTTCATTTGTATTGAATACTTTTCTCAATTTCTACACTTTTTTAAATTTCTGTCTCACATATTGTAGATTTAATCTAGATAGTAAAACAGGACCAAAGCTCAAATAAAGACTTATTACCAGAATGTTACTGGTCTGCGTTCGAAAACTAATGAATTTTACCTCAATGTAACTATCAACGACTATGACGTGATCCTTATAACGGAAACATGGCTTCTTGAAAGTATTAATAACTCTGAACTATTCGATGACCGTTATCAGGTTTACAGACGGGATCGAGAGAACTCTAGACGTGGTGGAGGTGTGATGATTGTATTGAAGAAGGAATACAAAGTTTACCATCAAATTTCCTGGGAATCTTCAGCTGAAGACGTTTGGATTACGTTAACAGTAAACAATAATGTTAAAATTAATTTATGCTGTGTCTATATTCCACCAGGAGGAAACCACTTATTAAACACTTACAATTTTTTTGATAGACTAAGTTAACTTAGAACCGCGCATCCTAATGAAGAATTTATTATTATAGGCGATTTTAACTTGCCCCAAGTTTCATGGTATCAAAGTGTCGATGGAATTATGTCTATTTTGAATAGTGATCAATCAATTATATCAAAATTTTCAGATACTTTGTCATTTACTGGTTTATCTCAATACTGTTCAATACCAAATAGTAATAATAAATACCTAGATCTTGCTTTAAGCTCTCTAAAATTAATCGTCACTAATTCTTCTCAAACTCTAATCCCCGAATGTCGTCATCATAAAGCTCTACTTATCGATATAGAACCTTTGGTTTATACTCCAATGCCAAGGCAATCCCGTACAATTCAATTGTTTAGAAAAGCCGATTATAACATCATTAATGAATGCACGAGGAATATTGATTGGAACAGTGAATTTTTGAACCTCTCAACCAATAAGGCCGTAGAATTTTTTTACTGTCATTTAAGGGAAATTATAGCTATTAATGTTCCCACGAGAGAGTGCAATGAACATAATTCTTATCCAGTGTGGTATAGCCCTGCTTTGATTAAATTATCCAGAGAAAAACTAAAAGTATTTAGAAAATGGAAGAAATTTAACAATCCTCTTGATAAATTTGATTTTGATATTTTACGCGCAAGACAAAAAAGAATGGCCAAGAACTGCTTTAAAATTTTTGTTAATAATGCCGAGTCAAAAATAAGCCAAGATCCTAAACAATTTTGGAATTTTGTTAAAAACAAGCGTAAAAATAAGGGTTTGCCGCAAACCATGACACATGGTGACAGTATAGCAGATGATCCCAAGGAAATATGTGAGCTCTTTTCCGAACATTTTGTTTCTTCATTCAATCATCATATCCCTAGTTTACCCTTACCTTATACAAATTTACAAATAAACAATGAGGTTATATCAATATCTACTATCTCCGTCTCTTTAAAAATGATTATTAGTAATATTAAAAATCTTTCTAACAATGCAAGTGGAGGAAGTGACAATATTCCTTCATATTTTATAAAAATGTGTTGCTACGAGATTGCAAAACCTCTTTTATTGCTTTTTAAAGTTTCGTTAAACGAAGGAGTATTTCCAGACCTAAGAAAATGTGCAAACATAACTCCAATATTTAAATCTGGTTCAAAAAACGACATCAAAAATTATCGCCCTATCTCTAAACTTTGTATTATGAGTAAAATTTTTGAAAAAATTATTTACAATCAATTATATAGCGCTGTTAAGGGCTCAATTATAGAGAATCAACATGGCTTTGTAAAATGTAAATCTGTGACATCTAATCTCATGGTTTTTTTGGAGTTTGTGTTAGGGGCAATGGACAAAAGAAACCAAATAGACGCAATTTACACAGACTATTCCAAAGCTTTTGATAGCGTTGTACACAAGATACTATTAACTAAACTGTCGAGTTTGGGTATCCATGGTGATCTCTATAGTTGGTTGGTTTCCTACCTTAGTGACCGACTCCAGTCTGTGGCAATAAATGGGTTTGTCTCAGAGGTTGTAAGCGTACCCTCTGGAGTACCACAAGGATCACACTTGGGGCCCTTACTCTTTTTAATTTTTATAAACGATATTGGCCAATGTTTTAGATTCGCTGATTTTTTGCTCTTTGCCGATGACATGAAAATATATTTTGAAATTAATTCACTACAAGACTGTATTAAACTCCAAAGTGACCTCGAGAGACTTAGCAAATACTGCAAACTTAACCATTTAAAATTAAATACTAACAAATGCTTTGTGTTGACATTTTCTAGAAACAAACTTAAAATTTATCACAATTATAAGCTAGATAATCATATTCTCTCTAGAGTCACCGAGATCCGCGATCTCGGTGTTATATTGGACTCTAAATTAACTTTTGAAGCTCACGTCGACTCGATTGTCAAAAAAGCTTATCAAATGTTGGGCTTCTTGTTTCGTTTAGGCAAAGAATTCACCAATATACATACTCTTAGATTATTGTATTATACTTACGTAAGGAGCCATTTGGAATTTGCTTCCCCCGTTTGGAACCCTCAATATAAAAAATACATCGATCGAGTTGAATCTATTCAATCAAAATTTATATCATACTGTAAATTTGCGATGAAAGTTCCAGAAAGTGAAGCAAGTGACTTTATTACTAAACTTAACCTAAAATCACTTAAATTCCGACAAAGCATGGCCGATATTATATATATTTACAAAATCATTAATAATCTTGTTGACTGTCCACAGCTTTTGTCACAGATTGGGTTTGGGGTTCCTGGGACCCAGACAAGAAACAAAAGTATTGTTCACGTTCCGAAATGTAATACCAAGTCATATCAAAATTCTTTCATTAACAGAACCTGTTATTTAATTAATAATAAATATGAGAATACAGATATATTCAATATTACACTACAATCCTTTAAGAAAGAAATTGAAGAATCCTTTAATCTTGAAAATAGTATGTAATTATTATTGCTTATTTGTATATATATATATGTATGTGTACCGTGTACCTATGTGCGCATGCGCATGCATATCACGTTCATGAAATTTAATTTAATTATGTTTATGGAAAAAATAAGTTACACTACTTTTCATTTAAGGCACTATCATACCAGTGAATGGTGTATGCATTTCTACATGTAATTATGAACATTGGTATGTATGCGCACAGAAACAAAAAGGTACCTTACTTATTTGTAACAATTATGTTAAAGCCTGTAATTGGACATTACAAATATTACTTAATTGAATGTATATTTATGTTATACTAAATTGTCTGTTGGCCTTACAATAAATAAATAAATAAATATCCGAGATCTCGCTATATCCATGCTCGTAATAACCGAGTTCGACTGTATTTCACATAATTCTGTATGCAATTGGATTTACCCCAATACTTTGCTACTTTTTCAAAGAAACAGAATCCTAAGTCAAATTTATAGGAAAATTAACTAAGCTATAACAATAAGAAAACATCATAGTTTTAAAAAATTATTTACAAAAATATGATCATCTTATGATATTATTTTTAACCTCATAATCAAAAATCTTAAGATTATTTTGTATAATCTTAATCTCAGAATATTGTATCCCCAAGGTCACAAAATATACATTTTGGCTTTTTTTAAAATACAGAACTGTAAAACAAAAATAATAAAATAATAATATTAACACAAAAGAGCTAGATCTCAGCCATGTTTTTACATATTGGATCCGCAATCCGTCGAAACACAGCGAGGTACTTATCTCCGTTATTTCTTGAAACTTTCTGTCCTTCCTCAGTGCTTTCAAACAGTTTTTCAACTACTGGATCAGAAGTCTGAAATGAAAATAATATGTGTAAATTTTAGCCTTTGTCCGCTTCCGTGGTGTAATGGTTAACGTGTTTAGCTACCGTGTTGGAGGTCCTGGGTTCAATTCCCAGGGGGGGTGAAAATAAATATTAGTAGTTTTACACTCTAATATTTATTTAATATTACCCTGGACGGGTCCCCGAAGCGCAGGGGTGATCGATCACTTTGCCTTCATGTAAGTAACATTCTATAACAGTCTATACGATGCAGTGCCTTATATACCATTGGGTGCGGATAAGGGTTAGAAGAATTTTAGCGTAAATCTAATCAAAAGCTATAAATAATTTTGTACACAAATGAATTCAGTACAAAAAATTAAGAGACACAATGATCTATGATTTTTATGACAGCTCATTACGGAAAAAAGAAAAATATAAACAAATAAAACTTAGATCGACCATAGCAAAACCACAACCATCCCAAAATAAATTAGTTGACTTGTGCTGACAGCTGTGAGTTTATATGGAAATGTATGTTATGTACTAAATAATGAATAAACATAAACATATACATATACATACCTTTATGCCCTTATCTGCACCCAAAGGTGGATTAGAATCATGAGAGATAACTTGAATTTTAATTACATGAAGGCAATGTGATCAGTCCTAGACTCCTGGACAGATTCTCAGATACAAGAATAAAATAAAGCGGTTTTCTTCAAATCAATACAGAGTCATTGTGAGCCCCTGCATTGTCTGAAATTGGCCTGTTCTTTTCCTAATAATATATGTACTGTGCCAACAAGGTCACAAAAATTGGCCTGTTCTTTTCCTAATAATACATATATGTACTTTGCCAACAAGGTCACTAAAATTGGCCTGTTCTTTTCCTAATAATATATGTACTTTGCCAACAACATCACAGACTAATCACATAGTTTTGATAGGAACCAACCTGCCACCGGAAGGTCTATTGGTATCCTGAACCGAATCTCTGGTGATAATCATGTCTTTCACATGATGGAGTACCAGTTTAGAAATTATGTTAGGATTTCCGTACCCGTAACAACTTATGTAAGCTAATGCGCAGGAGTCCCTCTCGATGAATAGTAATAAAAATGTAAAATACATACCGCAATCTCTTCCGATACTTCTTCAAACAGTTCATGTTCCTCAAAATGTGATTTCATCCATTCGTGTAAGTCTTTAACATCAGTAATAGTATATACAATAGCCTAAAATAGTCATTTTAAATATTAAAACGTAAATAAAGTGAATACTTAAAAGTTTGAAATTTTATTTTCATATTAAATAATTTATAAAAAAAAAACATTTTGGTAAGGAAAATTTAATCATCTCGATGCAATTAAAAATCAATACTGCACAAAACATTATTTGTATCTTATCTCCAAAAACACCAAATGATTAGTGTATTTTGTTAAAGAAGTATGGTTAGAATAACAATACTTACGCCTTCAGCCAATACATAAGCGTATTCAGCTAACAGCCACTTATTAATGATTCTCCACTTATGTTTAGCTTTTTTAAAATGGGGATCAGGATACAAGAAGAACATCTTCTTCAACTAAAAATACAAACAAAATAAAAAATTGGTATAGAATAAGGACTACAAGCATGAACGATATAGGACAGAAAACACCAATTGACCATAGAAAAGCCAACTGTCATCCTGAGCGCTTTTGTTTTCACCTTCTATTATGACATTTACACAATATTAATATACTATTTTTATTTTCTTATACACTTAACATATCGCTCACTCCTTTCAAGAACGTCATAAATCAAAAATCGTCAATTTTCCGTTGTGCATGTTTTTGGAATGCTCAGAAAATGTACTATATCCCAGCAAAAGCGGCATATTTTTAACTTAATATTTACCCGCTACAGGGCAGAAAGTGTTGTTTTTGCATTTTGAAGAAAAGGTATTGTTTAATTATTTTTTTAAGTATACTAAATATCTTTCAAATGTGGAAAAAACCTTCTGGTTTTACCCAAAAAGATCTGTTGCACAGTAAAAAGTTCAATAAGTGGCTTGATATTTATTTTTTATAAATTGTATTATATTTTTAAACATTAAAAACGTTCTCCTGAAAAATCAAGTTTTTTGATTTATGACGTTCTTGAAAGGATTGAGCGATATGTAGTTACATACATAGTACTCACTTGGCCTTTGTGGAAATAATTTGGAAGATATTTCATAGCATTTGTCCTATGCACTGCTATGTTTTGGTACTGTCCGGGATTCTGTGATCGTAGAGCCAAAATGCGATCGTTGACATAATCTGATACCTTTACTCTAATTTCCATTCCTAGCATTAGTGTGTTGGGGAACATGGGCGACAGAGTAACTGAAATAATAATTATCATACATACATTTTAATGATGATAAAGATATTGTGATTATTTTTGTGTTCGACATTAAGAACTTGAAGATTAAACTACTAGATCACATGTTTTTTGGGTGCCCATTGAATGACGGCTACCCGAGCTTCCTTTCAGACCTCTCCAGCATAAACATTCCATTTCCCACTAACATATTAACCTTATTAACCTCCCCTAACAAACTTTTATATAAAATAATTTGTAAATATCTTAAAATTAATTATATCAATTTGTAAAGGTGTATGATAACTCACTTAACAAACTAACATTACTAATAAAACTGACCTCACTAACAGGAATACTAACACTTGAAAGTCAAATGTAAAAAGTGTAAATAAAAAATAACTCGACACTGGCTACAGCACCCAAGATGGGAGAAAAGCCATTAAAAAGAAGAAGAAGAAGATTAAACTATGGTGAAGGCAACCGGGCCAGCCAAGTCACGCCACTTTGACACAGGCGAAAAGCTGAAAACACCATATCAAAAACAGCATGCAATCAAAGCAGTGTACTATTTTCATGAGATACAATTCGGTTAGGTACACAATCAAAGGCAATTTCTTCATCTCATAACCATGAACATTACTTATACTTCTAGTAAAACTAAGTATGTTGTGAATAGTTACCCAATAGGCCTCCATACCCACATCCCACATCGGCAAACTCGACTCTTTTGTTTCTCGGTTTATCATCTTGTAAAATTTCAGGATAGAGAGATGACCAGTCAAACTCCTCGGGTCTAGATGGACTGTAAAAAAAGTATATATACAAATTTCAAACAAAACATGACTAATCATAATTAACGTTGAGCTTGCATAGATTCAATCAGACCACATGGATCAAATTCTAGGGTTCCTACTAAATATAATGTGCAGATAGGTGAAGTTGCAATTTGACAAAAAAGTTCTTTACTGGAGACAAACTCTCTTTCTCTGGTCTCAATCCTGCGGATTGGTCTGTAGCAACAGATGACATCTCTTTCGCCATTCTCGCCTATTTTCGGAAGTCCTCTTCAGCTCCTCATACGTCGAGCAGCCCATGTCTTCGTATAAGTCGCTTAGGTATTCACGGCGTGGGCCTCCCATGACGTTCATTCCCTCGATCGTCCCCTCTATTATTTTGTGCAGGAAACCCTCTTGTCTTAACACGTGGCTGTTCATTCGGCGCGTCTTTTGGAGATAGTCGCGAGTGGGTGCTTCCTTTCTTTGATCAATCGTAGTACCTCATCATTGGAGATGTGGTCTCTCCAGGATATCCCGAGCATTCTTCTATAGATCCACTTCTCCAACGCATTCAGCCTATTCTTATCTCTTTCAGATGGGCACCATGTCTCGCAGCCATACAGTGGCACACTCCATACATACGTTTTGACAAGAAGTTTGCATAGGAGACAAACTATTTAGCAATATTTCGCAATTGCACCCTCAGAGTCTAAACATGTAATGACACAAGCCCCTTGGAGACCAAACTAATAACTACCTACTTTAAATATAACTTCAAAATAAAATTTGTATCATTACTTTGTAGTTATGTTTGTACAAAGTACTGTTGATTTTCATGTGTAAAAGTTAAATATAAAACAAAAAATATCTGTAATAATTTTGAAACACATGTTCAATAAAAGAAAGGTTAGTAGACTTGTACTTACTAATCGAAGCAATGATCAGCAATCGGATTAGAATGCGCTCGCTGTCTATAATGTTTCTTTTGCGGAAGAGAAATGACATCTGCCATTTTTAAAGGTAAAAACCAATATATTATTTATAATGACATCGATAATAAACTGAAAACAAATTCGATCCCAAAAGTTAGAACATCGCAAACAATTTGAACTGCCGAAATCGCGAAAAAAACCGCGGTCACTTGTCAGATTTCAAACGTGTTTCAACCATAAAAAATAAACTCATAGTTTACATAGAAAAAGATCAGTTTTAAGACAAAGACAATAAACATTTTTTTGGATTAAACTGCACTTGTACAAAGCTGAATTGAGAATCTCGGGGGAAGCCAATATTGTATGTTTCCATATCTATCAGATTCGAATAAAAAAATAGAACTGTGAAATGGTTTTGAAGCAAAAATGAAACTGGAAATGACAACTTGAAAATTTTTACTAAATTTTAATTAATTATTTTAGTTCCTAAAAAACATTTGCAATGGATAAATTGACTTTTGCGAGTATTTATTGGCCAATTTTGTTAAAATATGGCAGTGATCTTGTAGTAATGAGCGTTTTCAAGTGTTTTTTTTTAAATAGAAGTTTTCATTCTCAAGTAACATAAATTTATAACGTGTCTAATATAAATGTGAATTTCTAAATTTATGAATTTAAAATCAATCTTATCGTTCATCAAAAAAAAAATTAGTACCGGGTACACAAAAAGAGTTACTGAATTATGGCCTATTATGGCGAGGAATACAAAGTGCTCTACGAAATAAGAAAAATGATAAACCAATATGGATTATACATCTTGTGCTAGAAAATAAATGTTACCTTGTGACAATGAAAAGCTTCGGGGACAAATTGGCATTTTAGCAGTAAATCGCAATCTGTCCTTAAAAACATCGTTAAGACACATTTTAAAACATCTTACGAGCGTTTTTCGAATGCGAGTGTCAGTATAAATTATAAAGATTGAGTGAAATATAAACTTCAGCAAACTCAAATACCACTTTCCTGTAAAATTTGATTTCTTATAAAATTTCTACAGCTAGACAGGTACATAAAGATACAATAATATATTTGGTTGGCAATGGCAACATATCTTTTTTGGTAACACCGTAAATCTCTAGAAAATTGACGTTTCGTTGAAATTTGTGCAACTTTAACCATGCTAATTTGTTTACAAATAAATTTTATATACATCATATGACTTTCCAATGAAATATTTGTGATTTGTGGTTACCGGAGGCTGATCTTCTGTAAGTTTGAATATTATATTTTCTTCCCCGCGGTATATTTCTAATTGTGTTTTAATTCATGATAATATTATCGTGAAAATGTGTAGAAAATATTGGATTATTTTTCCTAACTAAGATTCTTGACTTGAAATATTTCATTTTCGGTTTTTCACTATATCGATCTACGAAATTTAATTCAGTATTTTCTTCAGTTTTGATTAACATTACATTTAATTTCATTATGAAATGCCTTTGTTGCAAGCATATAAAGGAAGAAATATCATTATCTCGATAGCGTTTAAAATATTAAAGCTGACATAGAAAATAAAGTAATAAATTGTGAATTCTTACATAAAGTAGTAGTTTATATGTTTTATATACAATACTGCTTTATGAATGTGTTAACTGTTTAATATAATCAAAATAATGTAATATTTCTTTTGTCCATTAATTACCCGAAAAATAACCTTAAGTCACATATTCTAACATACAATTTGTTTCATACATTATAATTATACATGTGTTATTAGTCGTAAGGAGTTCTCTATTACAATAATTATCAAAGCAGTATCAATTACAATAGCTTAAATGGTATAATATCATGCATTTTAATGCAATAATTGTTAATAGCAAAAATATACAATTACTCCTTGTAGCAGTGAAAATGTAAAATTTTAAAAATGTATGAGTAACCATATTTCAAATTGTTTATTATGCTGTTGACTGGTCAAGGAAGACAAATTTTTAATATTTGAATATGTAAAACATGGACGGCAAATAATATTTTTAATAACGTAAAAATGAAAAATAGTTTGTGATTTTTAATGAAATCTGTGTAAAACGAAACAAGCAAAAAGGAGGAAACAGAATAATGGATATTTGAACACAAAAGGAAAATAGAAATGATTTTGTAAATTATAGCAGAAGCATAAAATAAATCTCTTTTTTTGCATATTATATAACATTACGATAACTGTTCACACATTTTCCTTAATGACAGCTCTTACTAGGCCATCTATGGGGCTACGGAATTGCAGTCTTTTTCGTTGTTCCTGTTTTATTTATTTTCTAACATCTATCTAATTCACATGCAAATTTTGATGGCTCTATTGAAGCCTGTCACTAGTGGTAGCAGTCTTAACTAATTATGAATGCTTTGACAGTTGCATATTCTGCCATTACCACAGCCCTAGTATTCTTCAGTACTTTATTAGTACAGATGACAATCTCAGTCAAATGAAAATTGTCTTTATGTGTGCTCTCTATAGCGGTATGGACTCCCAGTGTACGTTGTTGGATATTAAAACATTGTTTTCGGGCGGGTTTTTCGTCAATCCCGACCCTAATTAATAGGGTTGTATACTAATCACAAGTAACCGCAAACCTAATTCCGATATGTAAAACGGTTTTTTGGCATCTCGCGCTGTACCAAAAGTAAGAAAATAAAACTCTTATAAGGGCCTTCCGCTCTCTACCAACAGTATGTAAAAGACGCTTTTAAGTATTTCCCGCAAACAATATGTTAAATGCATTCATATTATTTTTTTTAAATCTCAGATAACTACTCTGTATTAACTGTTGTTACTGACCGCTAGTAGCTCATATTTTTACTAATTAAAATCTGTTAATCATAATATTTCTGTATCGTTAAGTCAAAACACCATTTGTTATTTCAGTTTATTTGTTAATTTCTTTAAATTTAACCACAAGGAAAGAATGGGATATCTCATTTTTAACTTGGCTACGGTTAAACGAAGCAATGCCTTGTAAAGATATCGACCTTATAACACTTTTAGCCCTGAAGGTAAATAATGACCCCTGTTCACAAGTCATTTTGAAAAGTGTGGTTTCCAGTGCAAACGTCTTCTTTCAATAGAAAATATCCGCATATTTTTTATGAGTATCGAATAGTTTGCCAACAATACACATTTAAAAGTATTGTCTTATATAGTAGATAGCACACATATAAATAAAATGTCATAGAATGCGGACTTGAAATTGTATAATAAATTTATTGAGCATAATATGCTGAAGCACAAAACTGAATAAAGTTCAAAAAATAGTACTTGTTATACACATAATTATTAATAAAGTTTTCCTAAATTAAAAAAATAGTAGATATCTCTTTTGGAGACCGATTCAAGATAGCGGAAATTAAAAAAAAAAAGAGTTATTAATGTGACGCGTGTAGTCACTCAGAAAAAAAACAATGTTGGCGGGCCATATATCCAGGGGAGAAGATGGCGGGAGGTAATAAAAGTTCTGAATTGGGGATCAAGTACTGTACGGGGAGATGGACTGATAATATCCCCAATATTAACGGAAACAATTGGTTAACGAAAGTCTAGAAATATTGAGACCGATACTCAATCAAGAATACCTATACATGGCAGTAGGTTGATGCGAGTTAAGATACAGATATATTTAATATGTCACTCACTCCTTTCAACAACGTCATATATTAAAAATCGTCGATTTTCATTTGTGCATGTTTTCGGAATGCCCGGAAAATGTACTATACCCCAGCAAAAGCGGCATATTTTTAACTTAATATTTACCCGCTATAGGGCAGAAAGTGTTGTTTTTGCATTTTAAAGAAAAGGTATTGTTTAATTGTTTTTTTTAAATATACTAAATATTTTTCAAATGGAGAAAAAACCTTTAGGTTTTACCTAAAAAGATCTGTTGCATAGTAAAAAGTTCAATAAGTAGCTTGATATTTATTTTTAATACATTTCATTATATTCTTAAACTTTAAAAACGATCTCCTGAAAAATCTAGTTTTTTTTATTTATGAGGTTGTGGAAAGGAGTGAGCGATGTGTGTATATCTATATATAACAAAATAAACATAATCAAAATTGAAATATGAATGTAATTTTTTAAAAATATGTATGTAATTTGACAAAGAACCGTTATTTTATCTTCAAAATAAAAAATAGATGAAAGGAATATGACTTGTCCTTTAATTCAATCGGAATATAAAATAATTTTTCTTGGAAAATAAGTCAAATCATTAAATTAAATAAGCGAATATTTATACAGAGACTAGTTATTACAGCTTTGATGTTGGGTGGGTAAATAAATTATGAAAATCACAAAGTAATTTGATTTCCCAGTATTTCTAGTTTATAATATTCCTCTTCTAATGCTTGAATGCATTGAATCAATCATCAACAAGCCTTTGAACTTAAAGTAAAGTGTCGGGAAAATTATTGAGCTACAAAATTTATAGTGATTTTATTTATTAAATAATCATATACCTACTACATTCAATTATGCAATCTATCTTTCGTGTGAAAATCAATACTGAGCAACCATGGAAAATAAAGTTTTACTGTTTTCAACAATTCGGTTGGTACCATAGTAAATATAGTTCTTGATATTATTTTTTAACATCTCAACATAGATGAAGAAGAATATGGCAGTCCGGGCATTTACGGGGCTTACGACCCTTATAGGCTGGTTGAAGTGATCACTTTACACAGTGTAACATTCACCAATTCTGTCCATGATTGACAATCACACAACTCAAATTCTTGGAACTTCAAAATTCATTAGATGGAATTCATTAGAATTTCACTAGAGACATCTATGGTGAGATGAAACAAGCTTTTTATTGAGCGGAAACTCTTTCATTTGTATGTGAGGTCCGAATTCTGGATCATAATCACATACACGAGAAAGGATAGAAAATATCCTTTTCATTTTTTTTGGATATAATATTTGTTGGAAATATAGTTCTAGCCACAGTGATTCCTCATTTGAAAATAGTATGATTCAGTTGGTTAATAATTAAATATTTTACTTTCCTATTTTCCTATGTTCCATGAAGCAAATTTACGACGCAACTCATCGACCGCTACGACTACACCGCTCCTTAAACGGTTCTGCCGTTTGGCTCGACTTGTTTAACTATCGGGCCAGTTCTGCGATGCAATGAACGGATTTATACCACAAATTACGTTAGTCAATATCTCTCAAATCGCAGCGTCCGACGCCTGCGGCTGCCGCAGTTTAGAAAGAGGACCTTATTTTTATATTTTTCTACTGTATTACTAAATTAGCATTGCGTATCAATCCACATACCGTAAGGTGTTTGAAAATGATGCAGAATGCATCGAAACACGTGTCGCAATATATTTTTAGAAATTTTTATATTTACTAATGTTACTGAAATTATCTTTCTTTACCTTATTCCTAAGCCCGGTGAGTAATTGATACGCCCGAATTCGATTATTAAATACCGCCGTAGAAAAAGTAATACCTTTCGAGATTAGTAAACCGCGTGCAACATTGCTGAAGACATGATGATATTGTATATTACATGATACCTGATTTTGATAACATAAAGGCTAAAATGTGTAATTATGATACCGATCGCACTAAGTACCATTCTTCCATCACGCCGCGTCGTGGTCAGTTATATTGTACATACTCAAAGGTGTTTGTTGGTTGACTGATATAATAATAGTAATAATAATATAATTCATATTTGTTTAAAAAAATATCTCATTTGTTACACTTCTTGTACAGAATGTACAATGAATAGGCTTATAGCAATGTATTCCAACCGACCGAGAGAGAACACGTCTTTTCACGCCCGATTTTTTAAAGAATCTATATTGGATATTTTATGTAGAAAAAATATTTTTATAATTTTTTTAGCTCCTTACTTTTCAATAACTCTTTTGTTTTCAATAGTATACAAATATTTCTCAGAAAAAAATATTTTTTCAATGCAAAAACTGAGTTTTAAAAAAAAGCAATTACATAAAATGTTACCTGGATTTAGAGAAAATTTAATTGCGACTTAACGAATACTGGCCCTTAAGGGGCGGATAGTGCTTCTACATATAAGTCAAGAAATAAATTATATGGAGTTGCAGAATGAATGATTTTTTAATTGCAAATTTAGCACTTAAAATATATCATTATGTTATCTCGTCTTTACCTACTTTTTACTTGTTAGTTTAATTTTACAAAAAAAAATATCGGGTTTTAATTTGAATCATAACTAATACATATACTGTATAAATATATTAATCAGAAATGTCATTTACATTAATATAAAGTGTTATTTGGAATCGTTAAGTTCCTTAATTCTGATTTTATCTTCTTTTTGCGGTCACGTGTCGTTTTATCGTAATTGAAAATAATATTTATGACAGTCACATTTGGATGATCATTCTCAGTGCATATGGGTTATACCACATTAATCAAGTTCTTCTGAAACACGACCGTTTTGGTAGCTTTCGTCAATACTGTGAGTATTTGAATATGAAATTTCGAAGAAATCATTATTTTTGGCCGTCTAGTGCGCGTATTAAAGATTATCTTTAAAATTTTACCTTTTCACGAAAATTCCACACAAAACAGGATATTAGGCCGATCCTCACACCTGGCATTCTTTCCTCGTGCAATTTAAATTGTCATATCCGTACCTACCTGTGAAATATTTCATGAATTTTCTTTAGTGTTTTCTCTGGCTTTTCTATTGGCCTATTCAAGATTTATGTCACATTACCTGTAATTAAACCTTTGTTTTATTAGGGTTTACGTTAATTATCAAAATGTAAGATTATGAGTGCCAAATCGTAATAAAACGTCTGAAACCATTTGTTTTTATTAAACCTATTATTCGATTCTTGGCGAATATTTGATTTTAAAAAATCATTTGGTTCTCTCATCGAACGTAAAACAAAATTACATATATCAGCTGACTATGGAACGATAGGTCGTTTTTGCGTTTTAATGAAATTTCTTCGCTTAGCCTGTTTTGAAAATTGCGCTATGGTTATGGTTATTTTAAAATAGAAAATATCAATATATCAACCGACGTTTATACACAACTAGGTATGTAGTTCGTACACAGCAAAAGTATTTTCCAGTGGTTAATGGCGTTACAATAAGTTAATAATAAGTATTTTACCTATAATATGGGTTTTGGTAATTCAAAGAAGTTAACGTATTTAATTTAATTCCCTGTTTGCGTACTATTGGGTGCAGTCCATATTTAGTGATATTATTGTAATTTACAAATAGCTGCTTATTAAAAAAAATATTCGTTGAGGTCTAAATAAGTGAGGAGTATTAATGATACATTTTATTCTCCAATATGTGGTAAAAGACTCAACAATCGTATACATATTACAAATAAAAAAAATTGTCGTTGATTATGTTCCCAAATTAAAATATGATAGTACTCGAAAAAGTAAACATGTGTTTTTTTTACTATTTTGAATGTGATATCTCAAATTTATCTTGTATAGTTTTCACCGAAAATTTATAATGTCAATTTGTCAATATTTTACAATTTAAAAAGCACCTGAAACGCATATCTGATTCGTAAATATTGTTTTTTTTCTAAATTAAATATGTCGCTGTCAGAACCATATTATGAAGAAACATCACGCCTTAAATCAGGAATATTATCACTATGACTCAACATCACGTAATGCACTAACCTTAATAATATTCTTATCTGGAAATGAGTGTACATATTTGGCAGCAAACATACGTTTTTTTAATGTTATCCACAACTTTGGACTGCAAAACTTTTACCTTGCCTTTACATAAATAACGACCAAGGTAATACCACATCCGATGCGGTACCCTTTGCACTATTGGTTGCGGATAGAGATTAGAGATATCCATAATTACCTATTTAATCGGTTCGAGTTTTTCACCATCTTCACAACCTTTCAACAATTTGAGTAGTGTAGTAGTTAATCATTGGTAGAGTGGTAAATGTTACACGTGTAAGTATAAAGTGGTTACTTGACCAGCCCATGACAGGTTATAAGCCTTGTAAATACCAGACATTTATATTCTTCTTTATCTATGTTGAGATGTCATAAAATGTTTCATCATCTTATTAATAATGACTTTTCATTTCTCAGAATGAAGAGTGTTTTTGTCTAGAATTTGCACGCACAAAATTAAAGTAATAAACATGAATAAATCACATACAGGAGTAGATAGTGAAACTTACAGACCCTCCACTTAAGAAAGTGGGAAGTAATAAGCGGTGTTTCATAAGCCGTAGTCAGAATAGCGAGTCACTTTGGACACCGGGTAAACAATTCATTCTTCAAATATGTTCTACACAAGTTCTTCAATGTTTTTCCTCGTTTGAAAATATTTTTTTGCTCTAATACGGTACTGAAAACTTAATATTTGATTCACCAACATACCTAAAATAACAAATGTCTTCATTGTAAACATCCTTGTTGATGCATGACTAAACATTTTAAAAACCTAACTAACTTCACTTATTGTTTTAGTTAATGTTAAAGAAATGAGTCATTACTATGTCTATATTGGATTCATTCGTCTTTCATAAGTTGACCGAGGAATTAGACAATATCTCACGCTTTCTCCAGTCTGTCTAATTTCATTTCCCAATTAGCGAATGTCACATTTGCCATGAATACGAATGAGTTGAGCTACGAGACTGTGAACTCTTTTAATTCCATTACGACGTAACTGTCGCATTTTCAGATTAAACAATGAAACGAGTAACTATTCCAGCATTACATATTATTGTATATAAAAATGATTTACATATTTGCTGCAGAAAACCATTAGTTTCCTACATTTTCTGTCTTGGGAAAATTATCGTACTTCTTCAGTTGGCTTACTAATAGTTAGGTTTTAACTGTCAAAGAAAACTTTAATATTTAATCCTCGATTAAGATTTTTCTGTTTACTTTTTTGATCTACTACATATAATAATAAATTTGGAATCACTGATAAATCGTTATATTATGTACTAGCTGTACCCGGCCACGCGTTGCTGTGGCTCAATCTGGTTGAATAGAAAAATAACTAAAATGGAAAGCACACATTTCTAATATGTTTAATTTTTCAATACATACTTGTGAAGCGATGTAAAATCTATTGAACAAGAATGCAATCGAAAACATTAAAAATTCTAATTTACAGCAACTGTAAAGAAGACCGCTGTTCGCTATTAGAAATGTTTATTATTGTGTGTATTCCTGTTAGGTTCAACAGATGACGCAGCCCTTAGTCATTTTTTTATTTAAAAATATATGTTTTTACCTGTCACGTATATAAAACACGAGGGTATTCGAATGCAACGTTCTATCATAATTTCAAAGCAATCAGTGGATATACTTTAAGGAGATTTGAGATTTCAAACAAACTCACATTTGCATTTATATTCATACATATTTATTTACGTTTAATATCGTGAATAATTTATATTATATACCCAATTAAAGGCAGCCAAGCGAATCGTATTTTATCATTAATTTGCCAATTCAATTATAATACTGATTAATATTTTTGACATGGTAATAAATACGTATGCCGTCAGTATAATTAAATCATAAATTTTCAACACACTTAATGACTGTGTTTCCTTGGAGTACCAACCGTTTTGGCAGAAATTATAAATTATCACCATCTCAATATTGGCAACGCTTGTGCCAATTATCGTTAACATTAGAATCTCGGATGCCGACTCAATTCCTGTTTACTTTATTCTTGCCTCAATTCAACTCGATTCTTCTTTCTTTTAAATTGCTTGAATATATTATTTGAGGGTATTCAGAAATCTCATCTCAAGTGTTATCTTCCTTTTAGTAAATAAAAATTTACGATATAATTTAAAAACCGTCTCACAAGGCGAAACAGCTGCTGTTAGATTAGTTATCTAGTTCAGTGTTTCTTAAACTTTACCACTCTGCGTTTCCTCATTTTGTAAAAATATATAAGTGTTTGAAAAAAAACTCACCGACGCCGCAGTTTATGAAATGTTCAACACTCTCCTTATCATTCATCATTCACTTTGTGTAATACCACTTTAATAAGCATTAATTTGTGACTACCGGTTTCGGAATAATCATTCCATCATCAGGTCATTAAAATGAAATTATTACGGTCTGACACTGACACAAAAAAATGTAATGTAAATGTCAAACCGTAATAATTTCATTTTAATGACTTGATGATGGAATGATTATTCCGAAACCGGTAGTCACGAATGAGTGCTTATTAAAGTGGTATTACACAAAGTGAACGAAGAATGATAATGATATATTACCATACCACAATGTTAACAATGCCTTTAAAATATAAAATATATTAAATACTTGGCCTTAAAAATCGACTTTTTATATTTATTTTATTGGATTTACAATAATTTCAAAATTATCACAAATACAATATTTCAATTTACTCCAAAATAAACCATGGACACCTGCCAATTAATCCCTCTTTTCAAGGAATAAGGAAAAAGAAACTTTAGGACTCCAATTGTACCGAAAAGAAAAGGATGCTTTTCTTACACATTTCTTCCGCTCGATTTGCGCCATTTATATCAACTCAACTGTAATGGAACAAAATTTGTCTGTATAAGTATATTTCTTATGGATCAGGACAGATCAGGTTATTTTATATTTGAGCTTGTAAAACCAACCTATCAATGGTGATGCCTTAATAAATCGTTTGTTTATCTTCGGATCTTAATAAATCGTTTGTTTATGTCCGCTTCCGTGGCATGATGGTCAGCACGCTCGGCTACCGTTCTGGAGGTCCCGGGTTCGATTCCCAAGGGGGGTAAAATAAATATAAGTAATTTTCTCACTGTAATATTTATTTAATATTATTACCTTAGACTGGTACCTGAAGCGGAGGGCTGATCACTTTTACTTTATGTGTAAACGATCAAGATAACACTGCGTTTATATGACGCAGTGCCCTATGCATCATCGGGGTGCGGATAAGGGTTTTATCTTCGGATATTGACTTCTCCCATGTTAGCCATAAACGTTTAAAGAATGATAAAATCATTTGATACTCTCACTCGTATACATTTCCCCCCTATTTCTTATGTTATTTTACCGATTATTTTATTCATAAAATTAAATACGTGCATCGCGGTTCACGAAAGGCTGATCTAGTGGAATCACAATAAATGCGTGTTCGATTTTCTCGATTGAATTCTTGCTATGTGTAATGTCGTATAAATTCACGTATAATGACGATTATTATTGATATATTCGTCACCCTCCGTAGTGGAGATATAAATAAAGTCGGGCCGAGATTTTCTTCTATATTATAGTTGTCTCAACTTGAGAGGAGCATCTTTCGTTTTTATACGAAAGAAGATTGAAGGCTGAGTATCCCAGGGCTTACGATCTGGTAGTTGACTGGCTTAAGTGATCACTTTATGCACTTGTATAACGTTAACCAATCTGCCCATTACTAGACATCCATATTGCATTAATTTTTTAAAGATGCATATCGTAGTCATACAGGAGAAAGTGACCAAGTGCATTTTTTACAAAAACGTGATCATTGACTGTTTGATATCTTACTAGCTCAATATTGCCTTAAAAAAATCCTAAAGGTTTTTTAACTTGGAAGTATAACATATTGACTTGTTAAAAATTACTAACTGCATTGATGTTTATTTTCTTGCTAAGCAAAAGTGACTTAAATGGCCCTCCTGAACATTTTACGTTTTGGTAGTTGGTCACTTTCTCCTGTACAACTACGATATGTGCACTGTTTTCGAATTCCTTTCGTATGTTAGTTGTAATTTTGATGTATGTGTAATTTTGGCTGGCAGTGGTGCCCTCAGTTTCGTCTCGAGTTGAAACATCTATAATATATATCGATATATACTCCGTAGGTTGACGAATCCAGTATCTAATAGAATGAATAATCATAAAAAATATGACAAACAACTTTTAGTCCGTTGTCTTATTTTTGTGCGAATTTTCCTTATAACATACCCCTTTTGCCCACTTTCTTCGGCTTCTATGTGTAAGTACACATTTTTTTATTAAAGAAAACATTCACTACTTAAATCTTCATTTTCTCGCGCGGTGCCTTAGTTCGACCAAGTTCTCTCACAGACATCACCAGAACCGTCCGCGCTTTAGCTCGCATAGCCGTACTCGTTTGACGCCGCGTAGTTCGGCCAACGGTTGACCGGTCCGATACTGACCAAAAGATAAACCCGAATTGGTGACTTTTCACCTTTCAGCCACTATAAAACGTTTTGTATTCATTACATAAGTAAGGGTAGGTACTTATGTAGAGAGTTATGACGTTGATCAATCGATAGTAACTTCACCTTGAAGTGATATAATTTACCAAGCGCCCTTTCTACAATAAGTGAACTAAACACGATCGGCACGGTTATCGCTCACTCCTTTCAAGAACGTCATAAATCAAAAAACTAGATTTTTCAGGAGAACGTTTTTAAAGTTTAAAAATATAATACAATGTATTAAAAATAAATATCAAGCCACTTACTGAACTTTTTACTGTGCAACAGATCTTTTTAGGTAAAACTTGAAGGTTGTTTCTCCATTTGAAAAATATTAAGTATATTTAAAAAAAATAATTAAACAATACCTTTTCTTCAAAATGCAAAAACAACACTTTCTGCCCTGTAGCGGGTAAATAAATAATAAGTTTAAATTATGCCGCTTTTGCTGGGATATAGTACATTTTCTGGGCATTCCGAAAACATGCACAACTGAAAATTGACGATTTTTGATTTATGACGTTCTTGAAAGGAGTGAGCGTTATGTGATTTCATATTTTTACCCATTATTTACTTACGCCAACTTTTGTTTTATGCTTTTTAATATATTGAGTATGTAACAATTTAATCGGGTAAATACAGTAGCGAGCATTCAAATCCTTCCAGTCCGAAATTATCAGTTTTTTTTACATAATATTTTTGTTTTTGTTGTGATTTCTTGATAGTTTTTCATTCTAAATTATAAAGCAACACTTTTTACTAAAAAAGTGCCGATTTAGTAAAAAAAAAATTCATAATAGTAATTGTAATCTAAAAATTAAAATAAACTGTCATGTACATAAAAGTATAACTATATAATAAACATACATTAAATGTTTTTATCGAATAATAGAAATTTTCTTTATCAACTAGTCAAATAGACATCAACAATATTTCTCTTTAAAAGAAACATTATTGATGTCTATTTCATTAAGAATTACATTGCACATATCGCAGGCTCGATTTAAAAATGAATTTTGGTAGGACTTGGTGTGCATTTTAGGGATTTTAAATAAATTTTTGTTTCTGGTCTGTGCTCCCGGGACTCTAAAATTGATGAGTGATAAAAGCTTTTTTAAATCTATAAACTTAATTAAATATTTATAACCCCAATTTTCCATGTGCCATATGTATTATATCATTATGACGTGGTTTTAGAATGAAAAATTCCTATCATTTTTACTGGATAGAAATTTTAACTATTTTGTTTGTATTTCAGTTATGTATGACATGAGACAATATGTTTAAGTTTAAGAGTATATACAACATTTGGCTAAATACGAATAAGTCATTTTATCATCATGAAATTGTACAATATCATTCAAATGAAGTATGATAAAAAAATACAACATTTTGAGTGTGTCCAAATACTTGTTCACAAAATCTGGATTATCTCCAATTACAGGAGTTTTTTTCATATTATTTTTTAACATCTCATCAAAGATGAAGAAGAATATAGAAGTCTGGGCATTTACTTTATTTTATTGTTGAGATGTAAATAGATGTCTCTAGTGAAGTTCTAGTTATTCAAGAACAAGGTTTCTAAATTGGTTCATATATATAGAACTTCCAAGAATTTGAGTAGTGTGGTTGTCAATAATGGGTGGAATTGGTGAATGTTACACGTGTGTAAAGTGATCACTTAAACCAGCCTATGACGGTCGTCAGCCCCGTAAATGCCCAGACTTCCATATTCTTCTTCATCTTTGATGAGATGTTAAAAAATAATATGATAAAAAATTGTATAAACGCAAAAGAGAAGTTAATAAACGCTTTATCGCAACATAGTCTCTTAACGAGAATGAGAAATAATTTTTCGTACTAAAATATTTATATATTAGGCATAAATTACGCTAGTAATATTTTATCGTTAACCTTTAGAAGTAAGCTATCAGAAGGCAAATGTCGATGAATTTAGCGCGGCCGAAATAGTTGTACGAGTATAACGCTATTCCTACCTCCGCTTTTCGTCTCCATCTGACGTCATTATTTGCTTGTATGGAAAACTTAAAAGATTAAGTTTTATTGCTCAAATAATAAATAATATATGTAGTTCACGGCGTATTTTATACTCGTAAAAGCAATATTTTGTACTTACGAATAATTCAACCGATAAAAGTAAGTATGGTATGTACGAGTACGTGACTGCATTCTAAAATGCCAGGTATTTTTTGCATGTAAAGTGGCCGCTTTCTCTTTTTTTGTGTCCAAATAAAATGGCTATGTCTTGTTAGAGTACAAGCACACTATCTTATTATTGTCAAGTAAATTTTGACTGTCTGTTTTGCTGAAACCATGCCGAAAAGTATTCGAAACGTCTGACCATTTTTATGACAGCGGTTTGAAGGGTCGATTACTTATGTACGTAGTTGTGAGATTTTTTTGTCAAAATGGCAAATTCGCACGTTTTTCCAAGCCCGTGGTTTACAACACTATTCATCCATCAATTTTCCCGCACTATAAAAAAGAGATTGCGGCCGCTTTGTAAGCTATAAGAAATAGCAAAAGTCGTAATATTTCGGAGGAGAGGGATTGCCGTTTTTATAATCCATTCTTTGAAAAGCTGGCATGTAGTTGCTAAAGCTATTTTTAGAAAGAGGTCATATTTTACTTTGACCTTTATAATACTGCTGAACATACGATTACGTTTACGCAGGTTACTTCAAAAGTCGCGCACATTGTTAATTTGTAGAGGTTTATCGATTTGTTGTCTTTTTAGTTTGCATTGTATTGTACGTTTATTTTAGTATACCTACGAGGCGCTGGCACTGCCCATACAAAAAAGGTTCGTCGTCCCTGACCTAAACTTTAAAAATATTACATAACTTTTGAACTATTCAGACTTATTATGAACGATTTTCCTGTCATGTTTTAAATTCAATATTATTTTTTTAAACAAATATTGATATTTCAAATCGTTGTTGATATATCAATTTAAGACATATAGTATTCTACAAATAAATCTAATTTTATATAAATATTGACGTAGATATTTTTTGGCGTTTTCTCCTTACAGCTTTTCACATAACAGTGATAAATATCTATGAAAAATAAAAATCGTGTAGGTTCTTACTCCTAGCATTAATTAATCATATCCATCAAAAGGCTGTTACCCTTTGCCCTTTTTGTTATGAAAACCTTATGAATTGTGACATGCTATATCTATCGATTACGGTCAATGTTTTTTTGTTGATGGTTACTATTCTGTAGAAATGTATTAAGTTAAGAAAAACTTAAAAGTACCAGTTAGTTATATAAACATTAAAATACATCTTAATCGATAGCTACATTAATCGTCAGCATAAATTCTAAATTCTTAATCAATGTATTTCTTCCGCCGTCACAGTTAATATGATTGGTTACATTATTTTTATACGAAGCCCAGTCGAATCATAAAAGTAGGAACATTCTGGTTATAATCATAAAAATCCAACATTATATCATAAAAGGTATTTTACTATTTAAAAAACGCAGCTCCGATCTTTTTACGCGGGGGATATCAATTTACTATAGACTGGTACCGTAATGTCCATTTAATGCCTCTCAATAAAGAATTTATATTCGTTTATTGATTTATAATAAAAAAACATATATAATTCAGTCGTTCTCGTAGATTATGATATTTCATGTAATAATATTTCCTTGGGATAATTTGACAATAAAATAAAATTATATTTTCCATCGCGTGCAAGATATGCTAGTGTCTTTTTTGTCCAATTATTGAATGGTGAAATTGATAATTAAATAATACGAAAAATCGTATGCTTTGGAGTGCCTGATTTGCGTGCTCTTGAAAACCACCCTAACTTTATGAAAAATGTAACGTATTGTAGCTCTGATATCGACTCGTGTATTTATAACCCACAAATCTGATATACACAAATAGATATACTCAAGTTTTACAACTTTTAAGTCGGTTTAAATTTATGTTTTGTAATAAAACTGGTTTTGAACATCGGAATATTTTAATACTGAAATTATGAAAACTAAACCTTCAGCATGTTATTCAATATATTTGTATACGATGCAATATACGATGTACACATAAAAGACAAAAAAAATATGACCAAAAATGACAAATTCCGACATAAAGTGGTTTTTAAAGCTGAAAAGAATTGAAATTTTTGCTTACAATTTAATCTCTGCTTAGTAATCAAACAAAAATCTACTTAAAAATAATATTAATTAATTAACTTAATTGCTTATTTAAATTAATATGGGTACATGTCAATTTAAAAATGCAACAACAACGATCATATTTTTCCATTACAATTTATCAACGTAATTTAATTGCAGATATTTCCATGTTTATGTATAAACTACCGTCTTATTTAACAAAGAGTAATTTCCTAACTACAGTACTTAATCAGTATCAGTAACCAAGCTGATGATGTCACCTCTACGCAAAAGTCTATTGAGCAATAAGTACTCGTCTATCTGCCAGCTGTGTGATAATTGGTCAAAGATTCTAACCGTTGTCAACGATGACTACCAGATTATCTACGCTTTAATATCTGCATACTCGTTTACCTCGTTTGCATAAATCGTTAGAATTTTTCTTATTAAAATATTTTGATTATTTCTTGTTTTGACTTTTAATTTTTAATTGTGAATCAATGTACCCATCCGTACCTGGAAAATCGAAATTGGCGTGTAAATTACGGGTACGGTCCGAGGTTTGTGGGCAAGGCCCGGTCCACCGCGCCACCTTCGTCCGTCCTTCGCGAATGTAAAACACTCCGAATGCACTCGAGGAGTGTGCCTTCACGCGAAGCACGCCGATCGACACACCGTCGATCCCGCCGAGATAGCAAATTCTATGACAGCGTAACAATTGATCGCGTTTTTTCTATCACAATTTAAGTTTATTTTATTCGCCGGCGTGACCTCGCGGCGTGTAGTCGCGCCGCAGCCACGCGCGCTTCCATTGTGCTGATTCTCCGTATTGCGAGTTCGCGCTCGGCAGACAGCGGTCCGCTTTGTTTTGACAGCCGAGTGGAAATTCTAATGCGAAACGCTACTCAACAAGTGAACCGCGTGGAGCGGAATGTGATCTCGATGTTTTAGAGTACATCTCCGAGCCGATGTTTTAGTTTTGTTTTCGCAATTCTTAAGTGTTTTTTTTTTACAACTACCGTTCGTGTGTGCTCTCAATTCATTCAGAATTTTATATTGAATTATTTTTGTATCAGCTTTTTTTATGAATGCCAAGAAAAATATCGAAGATAGTAGTTTTTACACCGGTTTCCCGCTGAATACAAAATGTCCGACGCGTCGACGAGCCTCTTGGGTCCGCACTCGGACCCCACCGGAGAAGGGTTGCCCGTGCGCTCCGGGTCCATCGACCGCGCTGGTGCGCTACGTCGACCGTCATTCTCCCGGATCCTGTCGAGAGCGCATTCCCAGTCGGCCAGCAGAGTGGACACGGCCCAATTCTCGCCAGTTCCAACGGATGAGGCGGAGGCGGAGGTCGGCGGTGCCTCGGAGGACTCGGACGACGGGGGCGACCTGGGGGCTCTGCGGCGCGAGATCAGGTCGCGGCTGCGGGCGCCGGGGAGGCGCAACTCGGTGACGGCGCCCTCGTCCCCCGTCACTCCTCGGCGCCCCCCGCGCTCCCCGCGCCGCTCCAACCTGCTGCACTTGCCGCATCTCCCGCACCTCCCGCACCTGCCCCACCTGCCCCACCTGCCGCATCTGCCTCATCTCCCGCACAACCCCCTGACTCATCTGTCAGCCTGGAAGGAGTTCAAGGAGCGCTGGGGATCGGACAACGTCGGGAAGGTTCACGAGGTATCCCGGCTGATTTTTTTTATATCCTTCTATCACTCTATAACAGGCCTGACCAACCCAAATTGCACCCCGGGCCGCATTGTGACCTAAATTTTTCCTAAGGGCCGCATACAGACAGTAATATATTATTTTTACCAGATGTGAAAACACACATTGAACCAACTAAAATGTATCTATTAACATTGTTATCAATTTTAACAACTAAAATTATGAATTAGGACACTTAAATCAAACAATATTACCAATTTTATTTGAAATAAAACTAATTTATCAATGCCACTCAGTGCGACATTTGAGTTTCTTTTCACAAGAATTACAGAAACTTGATTGGTTTTAATAACTTAAATATATTTTGAAGGACCCGACATTTAAAAAAAATATTCTTGATACATCACCGCGGGCCGCGGGTTGCCACCCGTGCTCTATAATCTATAAATGAGTTGACTTTTTTTAGAAACTTTTCTTTCTTCGGTACAATTTTTGCTATATAATTCTTCTCCGGTCGTTTCCCTCATTGCTGAGGGTCGTGACCCCTCTGCCGGCTTCCTCTGGAACCTCGGACAACGCTCTACTATAATTAATACCAATATAAATCATTCGTATTTATAAGGTATGGATTTCTGCGATCCGGAGTCAATGACAACCACGCATAATAACTCGTATACTTAAATTCTAGCGGCATTTACAAGTCTTGTTTTAATTTGACCATACAACGGAAAAGAGATAAGCTCCGACTCCCTCGCTCGTCCAGATAAAATCATCATCTTTCCTAGTTAATCACTGTCGCTCAGTACCCAGCCGCCCTTGTTATGTTGTACTGTTTTGAAATTTCCGATAATTTATGTCCGTACATGCGCAAAATTTTATTAATAATCTCTTGTGTATTTGCTTTTCTATTCAATATTTACGGTCCAAGATTTACGTCGCTTTATGTAAGGCTAGACCGATTTTTTATTCTACTTAATGTAATCTTTAAAAATGGAAGGGTATGACTTTCTTTATTGTAAAAAATACGTTTAACCAGTTTTGATTATAATTTTTTTTCATTACTAGCCAACATTCGAGGAAAAAATATAATTTTATTATGTCAATACATCGAATATTCACAGCCATCAGATAAGGCATGGAATATGACAGTCAACAGCGGTTAGCATCAGGTACCATTCAACAATAGGACGAAAATAATTTCTAAAGATATTTGTTCTTTTAAAGTCAATAATATTCACTTAAACTTTGAACAGGATTTGTGAACACACCTTAGATTATAAAAAAATAGTTCATTATTTAGTCACGCTTGAAAAATAAAGATTTGCTCGCAACGAAATTGTTTAAATATGATAGAACATAATAAACGGTAAATTTTGACAGATTAATTTATATTTTAATCATGACTTATCTCATATGATGGTCAAAACCTATCCAACTTTCAAAAAAATGTTTCGATTGTGCTTTAAAAATTACTTTTTTACCTTTTTTTTCAAATAAAAAAATTTTTCACACAGTGAATGCCGAAATAATAAATAAAATATTTTCATACTCTGGAATAAAAAATTAACAATTAAATTCAATAATAAAGAAAATGTATGAATTTATAACGCAAACTCAAAATACGGCCGTTTTAATCGTTATCATTAAAAGCACTCCTGCGTACGATTCTTATTCCAGGACATTGACACATTAAAGCGAAATAGATACCAAAACAATTTAATTGATTTCAAGAATTAATATTGTACTAACTATTCAATCATTGAAAATAATTTATCGACACTATAAATCTAGACCTTGTAATTCAATTTACGGTCGAGAATCAAGGAGCGTCAAATGATTTGGCCAGGGACTGTACATACTCAAAACTTGCCATGTAATATTATTTTCCGAGTATGATAATATCCGTACGTAAGGAGCTTTGGATTTTTACAAAATCTTTTAAAGTGAATACATATTCTTTATAAAATAAATCAACTTTGTTTTAACCACTTTTTATTGGTACACTTTTTCCAACCGGTTTCGACAAGAACCTTGTCATAATCAGGGTTTTTGTACTAATTCTAAAACATTGAAATGCTCATAGTTAGGTTAAAGTTATCATAAATTTTTATTTAATGGTTAAAACAAAGTTGTTTTATTTTATTAAGTTTATAAAATGTGCCACAAAGTATCTGCGAAAAACATTCAAGAATTGAATACATTTACTTACTTTTTATTATGAATTATGTGCTTATTTTTTATTATTTATACTGTACCAAAGGAAAATTTTAATCCTCCGTTTGTTAGCAATTTTTTATACCATAGCAGATATCATGCAGAACAGCCGACCATCGATTAGCAAATATACAAAGTCCTATGCAGTTTTTATGACTGCAATTAAAATGCAACCGTGACCTAAAACCGAAACGGTTTAATGATAATCAGTTTAGAGTCAATATGCGTATCGTTTTTATATTTGCATTAGAAAGAGTCCCCAGTTTCTTTGTATTGTTCGATGTAGTTTATGTTCTCAATTATGGCTAAATTGCTGTGGATACTTTTAGTGTGGAATCGACTCAGCCTTGGTGTTGTGTGATACAAACACACTCGCAAGAACATGCGCAAAAAACTACACTAGCGAGTCGCATTCCTGTGTAATGTTAGTTAAAACACTGTGTATCGATTCTCGGGCCGAGCTATCCCGCTTCGTCTGACATCATGTTAGAGATGATTGCCTAACCTTAACTAACCTTTCTGCACATTGATTTCCAACCCAGAAGACTAAATGGCGCGATCGGAAGCCCAACTGCTCGCCAGAAATAAAACGCGGTTCATACACGAATTCATTTTACAACTATCATGTTTCAACCATTATTTTTTAACATCTCAACATAGATGAAGAAGAAAATTGAAGTCCGGGCATTTACAGGGTTTACGACCGTCATAGGCTGGTTTAAGTGTAGCATTCACCAATTCTACCCATGATTGACAACTGCACTATTCAAATTCTTTAAACTTCTAGATATATTGATTAAACTCGAAACATTGTCCTTGAATTCAATAGACTTCACTAGGGACATCTATGGTGGGATGAGGCAAGCTGGATCATCTTCTGATTGGTGATGATCCCGCTTATACAGATTTGTGAAGAAATATTTGGACACACTCAAAATGTTTCAGCCATTTCATACTTGATACAAAGTTGATATAATACACTTTGATATTATATATTAGTGTGAATACAATACTTACGCAATATCAAACATTGTTTATGGCGGCATGCTTCTTGAAATATGTTGTTATTAATAATTTTCAATGTTTTCGATTGCATTGTTGTTTCATAAAATCTTAATATTTTCATTGCTGCACGAGCATTGTGAAATCAAACATATTAGAAACGTGCGTTTTCTATTTTCTTTCTTTTCCATATAACCAAACGGGGACACAGCAACGCGTGGTCGCGTATAGCTAGTAATATATTATAATAACGTTTAATATATCGTATGTTTTGTTGTATGTCTCAGTTTAACAAAAGGGTACCATTTTCACGTACCCTATAAAACACAAATATGTTCATCATTTTTACCACAATCGATGTATTCTGTGATTTTTTAAAACCTTTTTTTTTATTTATTTTTGAAATTAATGTTTTTAAATGTAATTATGTTATTAATCTGAATATCGATGTATTCTTGTGTTATGCGTAAATTGCTTTTGTAGGTTTTATTTATAATTAGCTTTACATAAAATGAAATAATTTGCAATTTTTCTATCGCTAGCATTCCATAATGCTAGCTTATTTACATCATTAAATAATAAATTAAATATTGCACTGGTATTTTAGAGATGGTATTATTCCACTGTAAATAATTGGAACACTTGTTAATTAATTGATTAAAGTAATATATTTTATGTACTTCATTTTTATATAGTACTTCAGTAATGTCTACTCGTTTCGTCGGTCTACCAAAGCATAAAGCACTGCAATCTAAGATAAGGTACTCAAACATCTTTTACTGATAACATTAAAATATATATATTTTTAAATAAGATTTGTTACCAACGTTTTTGCAAACAAAATTTTTCAAGTTTTGATCCAGATTTTTTTTGTTTAGTGTTATTTAAGGCCCAGCATTCGTTAAGTCGCAACTTAATTTTCTCTGAATCCAGGTAACATTAAACGTAATTGATTGTTTTGCATTGAAAAAATAAGGTTGTCTTAGAAATAATTATAAGGTTTTGAAAAGAAGAGTTATTGAAAGTTAAGGAGTTTAAAAAATGTATAATTTTTTTTTTCTGTATGTATTCCAAATAACAAAAAAATATCCGATTTACATTTTTTTTTAATCGGGCGTGCACAGACATGTGACCTCTCCGGTGGTCTCCAGTGGAATCAATTATGTGCTAGCGAATATCCCCTTCATCATTCGCAATAACTTTATCGGAAACTGAGCTTGGAACCGGATGCTTTACAGTTTACAGTCAAAAGTCCTAATCACTCAAAACTAGGAAATCGTTTTAGGAGGAGTAAGTACTAAAGTATTAATACTGAGCGAATTAATCTCGTTGAATCTTGAAATTTTAATGTGATTGTTGATAGAATAATAGCGTAATTTCCCAAAATATCGAAGATCTAACTCAGGTTCTAATCGCGATCGTATCGCATCGTACTATGACATACATTATGATTTTGAAACGTAAATTGCCGAAAATATCACATGGTATTATTTAAAGCTCTTTATATAAGCCGAGAATTCTGCTTGATATATATGGTCGTTACGTAAGTACATACTCGTGTATGTACATATTTTTTAAACGACCGTGATGTGAAGTTTTCATTCATTAGTTTTTTTACTTTATTTTTTGTATTGACTATTTTCAGTTCAGGCATTTTCGGTTCTACATATTTTTGTCATTTTAGCTTGTTATCTTATACAGTATACCTACATATTCTTTGTATTTTTCATTAATTTCAATTAGTTTATGTTTTTTTATAATAAAATAACAAGTATATAGTTTTTCGTATTTATTTTATTTATTCGTCGTAACCGACATCATCAGACTGATATCGGTTAAGATAAAACCCTGTTACTGGTCAAATAAAATTAAAGTGGAAAAAAACATAGAAGTACTTATGTAGTTGTTATTTCATCATATAAAATGCAGTTCCAGCAAGAAATGTTAGTTTAAAATTTAAAACATTTATGTTTAGTTATTTCAATGAACTATTAGGACATAATATTAATAAAAATGTAAGTACCTCGGAAAGCAGAATGTGTAATACGCGAAAGACTTTAATAAATATGCAAAAAATTACAATTATCCAAGTAAAAATTATAAGCAATACTTATCTGCAATAAAGTCACTAAAATAGTAAAAAAATATATACTTATATACTTTCGACGCCTAATTAAAGAAAATAAAACGATGTAATAGAATATAATAAACTATATTCATTATTATGAGTAACGAATATACTTAGATATATTGTATAATTACAAAAAGGATTCATTTTTCCTCGTTAGTCGTAAAAATCGCAAGCATGTACTCATTGTATCACAATTGTGTCTCTTTAAAGAATAATTTAGAATTTTTATTTCATTTAAAAAAAGCTTTTGCGCTGAAATTCAATGAGCTCTTCCTTTGTTCGATGAAAATAGATATTAGTAATTACATCTTATGCAGACGTTATGTAGTCGAATACGTACATAGGATACATGACGAACACATAGAAGTAGTTTTGTTACTTAAGTTTACAGATATAAAATATATAAATCACAACCTATCACTGAGTCCTAACTACGACATAGAAAGACAGCAACACAATGCAGCACATTACGTAAAAAAATACCCTTATGATTCAGCACTTTTGATCAAACATAATCATTCGGATATCACAAGTAAGATGTGAAGACTGACTGACTTAAAAAATCTATAGGCTAGCATAATTTTTTTATATTAATAACACGATTTTTCTGTTTGATAATTTTATTTATCACTTTTTTAAAGAAACTGACCAACTAACCATCACACCGGTTCCCTGCAAGGGCAGACAGAGAGAATAGAACGCCACACCAATCTTTCTTTGCAAATAATCTTCGCCTACTCCATATTCATGCATCTCATTTCAGCACCCGCTGATTATTTCGACTGCTGAACTGACCATTTTCAAGTATTTGAAATACTTGATCATTCCAAGTTTTCCCCGGTCTTTCTGTGCTACGATTATCAATTTGTTTACCGTTCATTCCTCACTCATTCGTATCACATGTCCAAACCATCTCAACATAGTTATAAGTTATTATCAGTTTTTTTTCATACATCGCTCACTCCTTTCAAGAACGTCATAAATCAAAAAACTTGATTTTTCAGGAGAACGTTTTTAAAGTTTAAAAATAAAACACAATGTATTAAAAATTAATATCAAGCCACTTATTGAAGTTTTTACTGTGCAGCAGATCTTTTTAGGTAAAACCTGAAGGATTATTCTCCATTTGAAAAATATTTAGTATATTTGAAAAAATAATTAAACAATACCTTTTCTTTAAAATGTAAAAACAACACTTTCTGCCCTGTAGCGGATAAATATTGTTAAAAATATGCCTCTTTTGCTGGGATATAGTACATTTTCTGGGCATTCCGAAAACATGTAAAACTGAAAATGTATGATTTTTTATTTATGACGTTCTTGAAAGGAGTGAGCGACATGTGTGATACTAATTAAGAATTATCTTGTTTATTATTTGAAGGTGGTAAACATAATTAGTTTTATACACCGTGTTCAGAGTTTACATCCAATACGTACTCGTGTAACCATTTTTCTAGGTAGGCTTGTCTTGCTGGCTACAAAACTGAAACAAACAGTACATTTTTTAAATAACTTTTAAAAGCGTTTTGTGAATGCAAAGTAGCATGCATTTAATTGCTTACACGTGCATATTTAGAGGCCTTACCTACCTAATTATTATTACACATAGATATATACCGTATATTCAGATTTGTAGTACGCCAAGGTTTTTGTGTGACGTATCTTAATTTTTCTATTAGTATTATATAATTAACAAAATATCCGAAAAATCGATAAAAACCCCATTTATCCTCCTTTGATTTTGGTTTTTCGCTGACTCCGAGGAAAGTCGATGGTGGATAATAAAAATGCTTGTAATCATTTTCAAACACCGTATAACGGTGTTTGAAAATGATGCGGAATGCATCGAAACACGCGTCACAATAGACAGTAAGAAGCAGTGGTATTACCCAAATAAAACATAAATTATAAATAAAATGTTATAGGCCTCTCAACTTCAGGTGAAGCATGTACCGTTTTTATACGAAAGAAGCTGAAAGTCTTAGCATCCCAGAGCTCACAACCGGCATTAGGCTGACTTAATATACTTCACAAATTTCTTGACTGAAGGCACCACCGTCAGCCATACCTCCAAATCTATCAAATACCGAACTAACATATGATAGGAATCCAACAACATTGCATATGTATGTGTATATATGTACATCTTTCAAAAATTAATATTAGATGGATGTTCAGTAATGGGCAGAATGATGAACGTTACACAAGTTTGTACTTATGTCAGCCAAATAATTCCAGGTAAGAATTCCCATAAGCCCTGAGATGCTCAGATTTCATCTTCTTTCGTATAAAAAACGGTAGATGCTTTATCTCAAGTTGAGACACATATAATATTGATATTCATCCGTAGGGTGAATATGAATAATCCAGTGTCTGATATCGCTCACTCCTTTCAAGAACGTCATAAATAAAAAAATCGTCAATATTCAGTTGTGCATGTTTTCGGAATGCCCATTAAATGAACTATATCCCGGCAAAAGCGGCATATTTTTAACTTAATATTTACGTGCTACAGGGCAGAAAGTGTTGTTTTTGCATTTTGAAGAAAAGGTATTGTTAAATTATTTTTTTAAATATACTAAATATTTTTCAAATGGAGAAAGAACTTTCAGGTTTTACCTAAAATGATATGTTGCGCAGTAAGAAGTTCAATAAGTGGCTTGATATTTATTTTTAATACATTTTATTGTATTTTTAAACTTAAAAAACGATCTCCTGAAAAATCTATTTTTTTTTATATATGACGTTGTTGAAAGGAGTGAGCGATATATGATAATAAAAATTCTTAAAATAAAACGTATTGACAGAACATGGGTTTCGTATTGTGAAGCGCTTTTTTAACTTTAGTGCCAGGTTATTTTCGCGGTTTTTTAACAACGTTTTTTATTCGACCGTCTTACGGAAATTGTTGTTTTATAAATTGCTGCAAAAAAACTCCATCTACGAGCAACTTCGTTTTTTTTCTCTTCATAATAACCGAACGTTGGCATCGTACGTATGTTGTGTGTGGGTATTACTCGAGTACCAACCAGGTATACTGATTTAACTTTTGATTATATTTTTTAGACGGTGTGGTTTTTGCTTCGAGACATAAAATTTATGGAACGATGACATCATTGTATTATATTATATTTATGACTTTTTTAAAAACTTTTTTCTTCAGTGTACACATACTTTTATTACTATTGTAGATAGTTGTTCTTGTAATGTAATAAAAAAAATATATTGTTAATTAAAACATATAATGTTTGATAGATTTTCAATGGTGAAATAAGGAAAGAATGCAAGGCTGAGGTAAGCATTATCTATAAAATTAAGAACGGTGTGTTGATATAGTTTGGACATGTTAAACTAATGAATGAGAAAAGAACTGTAAAACAAATTTGTGAGGTGAATGTAGTTGGAAAAAGGAACAGAGGAAGACGGAGGAAATGTTGTCATGATCAGGTATGTCAAATACTTGAATGCGGTCGGATCAAGAGTCGAAATAATCGGCGGGTAAAGAGGCGACGAATGTTTTCAAAGGCAGAGTGATATGACGTTCTATTCTCTCGGCCTACCCCTTTGGAGAAGCGGCGTGGTAGTTAGTTAGTAAATTATTAATAATATTAATTATTAGTTTCAGGGGTGGTATTACAAACACTTGTTTTTTTCAGCTTTTCTTGTCTTTTATTTTCATTGATTTTGGCATTTTGAATACTGTCGTCTATTGTCAGGATGTTAATGTTGCTGAAAAAATATTAGGTTTTATCGAATGGGAGTAAATTCAATCTTATCTACACTACGTAGATAAATTAACTATGTTCACGCGTTTAGAATATCGCCCTCTTATACTCCTAACCTTTGAAGACAACAAAAGAAATTGTAGCATTATTGAACCCAAACAAACACTCTTTTGAATACATAATAGAAATATATTATGCATGTTCTTCTTGTTTGGCGTTTTCGCCTTTTACCAGAACAAACAGAAAAACATATTTAACATTAATTTAAAAAAAATAAAACGAATAGAAATAAATATCATAAGAAAAGAAAACAAATAGAAATAAATTATTATTTTGTAAAATTGACACAACACCAACTTTGTTTTTAACCACCTTTCCAACCGGTTTCGACAAATACCTTGTCTTCTTCGGGGATCGATATATACTGAAGAAAATGTCGTTGTCTAAACCGGTTGGAAAAATAGTACCAAAAATAAAAATGGTTATAAACTGTTTGGGTTTTAATTATTTTTCAATTTTATAAAATGTGCCACCAAGTATTGGCAAATTTTTTAAAATGTTTTGCTTACCAACCTCTCTGAGTTTATTTTATTTTTATCAGCGGTTTTTATGTGTAAATTAAATTTGTGTTTGTGAAATGTGTTATTTGACTGCGAAGCCGACAAAGGGCCGATAGTCGCTAACTACCGACTGTTAGTAAATATTTTATTTTAATAAAATATTTATTTTCTTGTAGATGTTAGAAATGTAGATGCTAAGCCGACTATCGGCTAAGTGGCTGATAGTTGGCTCAGCTGACTATCGGTGCATCTCAAGTTATTTTATTTATACAGTTTTATGCTTGCATTACACTTCAGTACCATTTGGTTCTTTCAAAAAAGGGTTATTATCTAAAAACATACCAAAATTAGGTTAGATAATGAGTACGATAAGAAAAAAAAATAACAAATGATAATTTTAATAAATACAAAAATATCATAAAATATGTGAATTTTTTTGTGTTGATCTCATATTCCTCCCGAGTAAAAATGACGTATTTTTAATTCTGAATCCGAAAATTCCGAATTCACAAAATCGAATTGGAAAAACCGACGTATGAGACAATGGTTAATTTCCGCGTCGCATGCACTCTGTTTCGTGTGACTAATGACTTATAGGGCTTCAGCAATCCAAAATTTCGTAACCATCCATATTTAGTAACGTGTGTTCAATAAATCTGAAAATGATGATTTTATTTAATAATCTCTGTTATCGTGGGTATTATCAGTAAGTTTGAAGTCGTAACCTGTTTCAGAATAGCCACACTTGCTTAAATAACAATAATATTAATCGAAATACACTTGACCTTCCGACAAACGAGTGATAGTACCATACTACGCAACTACGCGTGGACTTGCATAAGTACAGTATCTACTCAATGAATTAGGGCCACGCAGAATTTCGCGCAATTTCTCAATTCAAACAGGAATAACTCAGAGAAAACCTTGAATAAAACAACATTGAATTTTATTTACACATGAACACTTTATTACGCTTAAATTACGCATATTTTTTCATATAAATATAGTTAGTATTTAGTATTTCCACCTTTGGCAGAAATAACTGCCTCAATTGTTTTTGGCATACTTAAAATGCACTGTTTTATCATGTTCTTTATTTCTTCGTCTTCTGACCAAATTTTTTGAATATTTTTTTTTAGACAGTCTACTGTCGGATTTGGAAATGAGTATACCTTATTTTTTAACATGATCCATACGTTTTCTATAGGATTAAGGTCCGGAGAATTTCCAGGCCAGGGGAGCAAAGGCAGATTTTTGTTAGACAAAAATTTTATTATTGATTTAGCCCGGTGGCAAGGTGCCCCATCCTGCATGAAGGTGTATGGACCTTCTGTTGGGTCGAGTGTGGTAGAAGGGCAATAAAATTCGTTCGAGGACCTGCTTATAGGAATTTTGGTTCATTGTTCCTTCCACGAAAAACAACGGCCCAGGTAAATTGTTAATAATACATGACCATATCATTGTTGCAGGGGGGTGTTTGATAACTTTTATCACACAGGCCTCATTGTAACGTTCCATTGGTGTTCTCCTGATGAATCGACGGCTCTCTGTCACGGCTTCTAACCGGCACTCATCACTAAAGATGACCTGAAAAATAATGAAAATTTAAGTTTAATTCAAACATATAAGTTTATTTACTAAAATGATATGTTGAAAATTCAGTTTAAATAAATACCTTTTTCCAATCATCTACCGAGTAATTTCGATGTAGCCTGGCCCATTTTAATCGATCCGCTTTCATTCGTGGTGTCAATTTTGGTACTTTTACAGGGCGCCTGCATTTCAGATTTACTTCGTAAAAACGTCGCCTCAGTGTTGATACCGATATATTTATACCCTCTTCTTCCAATTTTATTTTTAATGTTTTTGCTGATGCACTACGGTTTTCTAAGGTACTTTGAACGATTTTTCGATCAGTCCTCGGTGTTGTTTTTCTAATCCTACGACAGTTCTTTCGCCGATTGCTGGTGGCGGGTGACTGATTTTTTATTGATTTTGAAATTCTGTCCACTGTTTGACGAGAAACGTTTTCTTTTTTTGAAATTTCTCTATTAGATAGTATTCCTAATTTCAGTAGCACTATAACACTAGACTTTTTTTCCTCAGAAATGTCTTTACTTTTTCCCATTTCGTCCTTTTCAAAAAAAACACTTGTGTTTACAAAAAAAAATTATATTTTATGTACTAAAATTAAAAATTAAGTTTTTTTCACAAGACACGATAACTATATAACCTCTTTGAACAAAACAACAACCAAAACTCAAGAAACTTCACTAATAAATGAGATAGGATTATTTTTTGAACTTTCAACTATCTGTCTACCTGTGCTAATTAGGGACCTTTCTCAGAAAAAGGGTTTGAAATTTTGTAAAGGGTTAAATAATCCAGGTATATTTTACATATTATTGAAAGTAATATACATGATATTAGATATCAATAGAAAACTTAAAGTATTTATGTAAAATAAATATAATAATCCAAAAGATTTCAGAGTATTCAAAAAAATAATGGGTGGCCCTAATTCATTGAGTAGATACTGTAAATGTATGTATTGCGTACAGTAAACTCGATGGGCGCTAGCGTAGTTTGATAATTAGTTATCGGGATTATTTTGGTCTCAATCCTTTCATTCTGAGATTGTATAATCTAGAATAATGTCCTTAAAATAAACTCCACAAATATTTTGGATTGAACTTTGGATTGAACCAGAAATCCTTTTTCGGTTTTGTTTTTATAAACACAAGGAAATGAATAAAATACAATAAAGGAAATCAGTTTTAACTACAAATATTTAAAAACTACTTTATATTTAAAAAATATATATATTTTTTGTATTGAAAGGCTTCTATCTCCACTTATGGTATTGTGCATAAGAGCGATTTATGTAATTTTTACTAAGTCAAAAATCCTATCAATGAAAAATAATATAAATTATTATTAACATTATATAAAAAACGTTAGTATCTGGTGTTTAATTTTGAGAGAAAAAATGCTCCATTGAAACAAAAACGTGGATTTTTTAAAAATTACTGTAAGAACTAGCTGTACTCGGCCGCGCTTTGCTGTAGATCAATCAAGTTGAATGGAAAAGAAAGAAACGCGAAAAAAACACACGTTTGTAATGTTAATTTCACAATGTTAGTGAAGCAATACAAATATTAAAAGTCTATGAGGCAACAATGGAATCAAAAATATCGAAAATGCTTAGTGACAGCAGCTGTCAAGAAGTACGCTGCCCGCCATGAGGAATGTCTTGTATTGCGTGTGTTTTTGTTACTATAGATGGCGCTGTCATACGCTAAAAAAACTGTTTAAGAATATTGTTCTACCATGTCATCTATTACATTTTTATTTATATATGTAGATTGATAAAAATGCGCGTATACCAATGCAACGTTGTGTCAAAATTTCAAAGCAATTGGCGAATAACTTCAGGAGATTAATGATTTTGAACAGACTAACATTTTTATTTGAAATATTAAAATCTGAACGGAAATTTTCGACCGTTTTATTGCCATTATATAAAAAAATACATTTCCATATCTAGCAATGTCATGTTGCGTGCGGTGGCTTGATAAAGATATTTTTTGTGCAGATAAAGCGCACATTTTATTTTAAATACACTTACTGAAATATGCAAAATATTTTTTGTGAAAAGGATAAAACCGTTTCGTATTTTTGCACAGCATTAATTCATTTGAATTATGTTTGAATAATTGCTGTCTGAAGAATCTGTTTCTATGTGTTTTAGCATTATACCACGAGACTATTTTTATACGGGTATGTAACCAATTAATTAATTTGCAATTATAATTATTTACGATCAAATAACAATGCAATTAAATTCCGTGCAGTTGTTGATATGAGAGCAGTAGTGTATTGACTTCAGTTTATTGCGTACTAGTTTTAAATTAGCCATATAAAATACTTTATTTTTTTAAATACATCCTCTGAAGTATTATTTATTTATTTAAAAAAGTCTATAAAATCGTTAAATATTTGAACAATGTTTTATTAAATTTAGATCTTATTTTACATGACATTATTGTAGATAACCTAAAGGCAAGCTTTCCTTTTTTCTCACGCTTACTGCACCCCCTGATGATGCATAGGGCACTGCATCGTATCGACGCATTGTATTCGATCGTTAATTTCATGAAGGCAAAGTGATTGTCCCTGCGCTTCAGGTACTAGTCCTGGTTGCTAGTAAATTATAATCTTATTAATATATCACACACAACCCCCATGGAAATCGAACCCGGAACTTCTAGGATGGTAGCCAAACGCGCTAACCACTTGATAACGGAGGCAGAGACAAGATTATCTTAAAAATGGTTACATAATCCAGATTTTTGATATCGTATAATCGTCGATGGTAATTTTAATTAGAAATATTATAAGTAATCTCAACAGAAACGAGTAAATTTTATGAGAAGAAAATGTGGAAGTATAAACATTAGGACCTATGACCTGTCATCGACTTGTTTTCATTATGTACACTGCATAACATTCACCGCTTATGATTGAAATCGATATAATTTTTTGATTATTTTTTTATGTTGATTGTAATTATACGTACTTCGGATCTTTGGGCAAAGCCTGTGTTGTGCTTAAATATACGAAATACTTGAACAGAATTTAATACAGTTATGAACATAAATAGATCTAATCATCCAACCTGAACTGTGACCAATTATGGTTCCGCCTTGTCTCTACCAATGAGCAGTAACCAACGATGGACAGTGTTCTTAAATGGATGATTATTTTTTTTAAGAATTAAATGGTTTAACGCCCTACACATACGAACGTACGTGATACGCGCGGTTTTTCTTCACCATTCCGCGCTAAACCGTATGACTTACGCGCACTAGAAAAGATATCTGTTCCAAAAATATTTAATGCGTACCGTATACACTGCCAAATTTTTGTCAGGTTTCATGCCTGACAATATTTTGTGACAACAAACGTTGTGATTTTTTTTGCTTGTTTATAAAAAAATATGCCTGAAAATAACCCGAAGGTGGGGGAGAAAATTGAATATTTTTGGTTCAGGAAAAGTAAAATGATTCGAAATAAGGTGTATTTTAATGTATTCGATTGTATTATATCGATTTCATCTTTTGTCTCTACCAAGATAGCCTAACACCAATTAGTATGAAGTATCGAGAAATTTAAATGCGTTTTATACTGTTTATAATATACGCCATATGAACCTTAATGCTTGGAACCTACACGCTCACCTTAAGGCTTGGAATAAATAAATAAAATAAATATTTATATATTCCAAGCCTTAAAATAAATAAACAACGTATTAAATTTAACTTTCAGGATTATACTATGGATATTGTATATGTATGTACTGTATGATTATGTATGTTTACAAACATAGTTATTGGTTTTCCAATACTTTTTCATTATGTTTATTCTTTTACCAGTTGTTTGTTCGATTTATCACGATACCAAACATACGTATATTTCTGCACCAGCTGTTTAATGTTTTGCTTCAATAGATGATAATAATTACGCTTAACGCAGTTTGATTAATTCTGCTGGTAGTTGGTAGTAATGTAGTACTCGACATGCCGACCTCGAAATTAGCACTCCGTTTGAGTTTGATGGATAGTAAAGGATCGGAACGAATTCTCATGAAGTCACAAATGCTCGAGTGTCACGCGCAGTATAAATTAGATAATTGTACTCTGTCGGGCTTACAATTATATACTTAATTCATAGTATTTATTGATTCGGCATTAACTTGTGTAATATTATTTTTTGACATCTCATCAAAGATGAAGAAGAATATGGATGTCTGGGCATTTACGGGGTGACGACCGTCATAGGCTGGTTTAAGTGATCACTTTACACACGTGTAACATTCACCAATTCTACCCATTATTGACAGCCACACTACTCAAATTCTTGGAAGTTCTATATATATGAACCAATTTAGAAACCTTGTTCTTGAATCACTAGAACTTCACTAGAGACATCTATTGGTGAGATGTAAAGAAGCTTTTTATTAAGCAGAAACTCTTATATTAGTATGTGAGGTCCGAATCCTGGATTATAATCACACACATGAGAAACGCCAGAAAACACCATTTTCATTTTTATTATTTAAGCTTATAATTTGACCAGATAATTTATTTACAACATTTTGAGTGTGTCCAAATACTACAATACAAATAGTATTTGGACACACTCAAAATGTTGTAATGACATACTGATTATTTTATTAAAATTATACCACTTCAAAGAGTTTTATTTATGTATACGACTAGTTTCGAAAACTTATAGATGTTTTCTTCTTCTGGTACAAATTAAAACGTTTTAAGTTTACGAAACTAGTCGTATATATAAATAAAACTCATTAAAGTGGTATATTTAAGTGTTTAATTTTAATTACATACTTATTTCATGTTTTCAATCGTTTTCATAATCAACCACTTGATGTGCCAATTGATTTTCAATCTGATTATTTATAATAATTTTATTTATTAATTGCGGTAACAATAACCATCTATGTACCATTATCAATATAATTTCTAGATATAATAAAATAACAATAAAGTTTATTCCACGTTTCGCTCACTCCTTTCAACAACGTCATATATCAAAAAACTTGATTTTTCAGGAGATCGTTTTTAAAGTTTAAGAATATAATAAAATGTATTAAAAATAAATATCAAGCCACATTTTGAACTTTTTATTGTGCAACAGATCTTTTTAGGTAAAACCTAAAGGTTTTTTCTCCATTTGAAAAATATTTAGTTTATTAAAAAAAATATATACATTTTCTTCAAAATGTAAAAACAACACTTTATACCCTGTAGCGAGTAAATATTATGTTTAAAATATGCCGCTTTTGCTGGGATATAGTACATTTTCTGGGCATTCCGAAAACATGCACAACTGAAAATTGACGATTTTTGATATTTGACGTTGTTGAAAGGAGTGAGCGATTTGTACTCTGTCAGGTTTACAATTATATACTTAATTCATGTTTTCAATCGTTTTCATAATCAGCCACTTGATGTGCCAATTGATTTTCAATCTGTGATTATTTATAATCATTTGATTTACTAATTTCGTTAACAACAACCATCAATACCATTATTAATATAATTTCTAGATATAATAAAATAGCAAGTATAAAGTTTATTCCACGTTTATCCAATTTTAACAGTGACCGGATTTTGTCGTTACCGACATGACATCAGTCACTGGTCAAATAAAATAAATGTGGAAAAAAACTATTTAGCTGTTATTTTATTATATGAAATGTAGTTCCACCAAGAAATGTAAGTACTAAATTTAAAACTTATAATTTATAGACACTGAAATTCAGTTTATGAACGTCAGTTTGACTATTTTGATACTTCGCAAGTAAACAGTCCATTCCCGGGGATTATACATTCATATACTATCAATTCAGAATTGTATTATAAGTATAAAAATATAAGTAAGCATTTTTATACAGTCGCCATTGGTGGCTCGTTACTAAAATTAGGAAAAAAATGTGACAGAATAAACTTGAATCTAGAAACTCTGACACGCGAACCTGAAATGCGACAATAATCACGAGAACACAGCTCGACTCAAATCGCAGTAAAAAATCTTATTATTTTAAACTTTACCGATAAAAAAAAAATATATTTAACTTTATTTTTAATATATAGGAATGTTTTACAGTCGGGTATCATCAATATACTAAATATATGTATAACTATTTTAAACGGATAATGTTATTCGTTTGATTTTTTATTTGTAAGTAAGTATATGCAATTTATCTGTTCGTTGTCCGCCTCCGTAGTGTAATAGTCGGGCACAATAGGATGCGGATGAGAGTTTTAATAAAATTATCCATATTTTATTTTTCAAATGTGATGATTTTTATTTCACGTCAAATTGACTCAAGTGACTTTTTTATAAGGGTGTTTTATAAGTTGCCGCTGGTTATTTAAAAAAAAGTGAAAATAACGGTTCTATTTCCACATCCTTATACGTTAACATATCTACTTTGGGCATATCGCCAGAAAGAACGAGAAGAGTCTTGAAAAAATGGTAGTAACAGGTACAGTTGAAGGCAAGCGGGCAAGAGGACGGTCTCCAACAAGATGGACAGACCAAATAAAGGAATTAACCGGATCCTCGCTAAACGCTGCCATCAAGTTGACCCAGGACCGGGAAGAATGGAGAGGACTTGTGCACCAAGTGCCTGACATTCCAGAAGACCACGACGCTCAGCATTGAGCAAGAAGATGAAGAAGATACGTTAACACGTTTAGTGCGTCGAACACGGCTCCCGTGTCCATACAAATATTACACCTACGCGTTGACGGGAGTCTTGTTGAATAAAGATAAGAACTCGTAGCCGATATTATATGTTTTGAAAACACGAAGGAATACACTTATTATGATGTAATAGAAAGCAGAATTTGATTTTGAACAAAGTTATGGGTTCGATTACGGGAATTACTCAATACCATTTCTGTATGGACCGCTGACGGGTATTCATTTTTTATTTATTTATTTACAAACACCAACTTGGACTGCTTTTTTGTTTTACATAATTAGTCTAAATATGCATTACTTTTCTTGGAAAAAGAATGTGTGAATTCAATCCATGGTTCGATAATTGTAAAAGCCACTTTATCATAATTAATAATAAAATAATAAAACCCTTATGCGCATCCCAATGGTGCATAGGGCACTGTGTCATATTAACGCAGTGTTATCTTGATCGTTTACACATGAAGGAAAGGTGATCAGCCCTCCGCTTCAGGTACCAGTCCATGGTAATATTGAATAAATATTACAGTGAAAAAAATCATCATAATTAAGAGACCATCATATCATAATTAAGAGAATTGTTTTTATTTTATTATACATATTGCTTTTTAAATTGTCGAGGATTTTTAAGTGTTCAATGTCTATAACAATTTTAAAACATGTCATGTTTTATACATAATTTATCGGCAATCATACTTTCCGAAGTTTATCGGCAATTATACAATACTTAATGACAATTGACAGTTTTTTAATGAAATCAGTTTCTTGACCTTGCAACCATTAATTATACTTGATTGTTTTATCTTATCGAATTGTAAATATTAAAAAAATGCTTGATAAAAAGGACTTATTTCGTTGAGATACATACATGCACGCATACAGACACAATTTTATACTTTATAGATTATCTCCTGATTGGAGTTATTAACTTAATTATCATAGAAATAAATCGTAAGTATATTGCATTTTTAATTACATTATTTTTTTTATATTTAAAGGAAAGCAAACCCTCTATTTTTAGAGGCTTCTGTGCAGGTGAATCTATTTTTACTATTCTATTTTTATTTAGTGTGGATTTTTCATTACTATGTCAAACTTTTAAAAGTTTTATTTTTAATTCGAGTATATACTTATACGCTTTGTGTTTAATATATTTTTTAAACCTTTATCCGCACCCGATAGGGCACTGCATCATATAAACGCAGTGTTATCCTGATCGTTGACACCAGAAGAAAAGGTGATCAGTCAGCTTCAGGTTCCAGTCCAGGGTAATATTGAATAAATATTAGAGTAAAAAAATCACTTTTATTTATTTTACCCCCTCCCCCTTCTGGAAATTGAACCCTCGACCACCAGTGTGGTATCCGAGCGTGCTGACCATTACACTACGAAGGTGGATTGATAAATAATTCAATAAAAATCCATACCTCGAAATATATATAATAAGCTTTTGATTAACAATTAAATAAGCTTTTGATAAATTAATAAAATAAGCTATTTATTGACTTGGCGTTTAATTTGTAGAACTCCATTTTAATTTATGTATTAATTTTAAATCAAACACAGATTTTTTGAGTCTACTAAGTTGTATTTTATTGACATTCGTTTGATAATGCCCTAACAAGGCGAAACAATTGTCACAATATAATTTATTATGTGTTTTTTGTTAATAAAATACAACTTAGTAGACTCAAAAAATCTGTGTTTGATTTAAAATTAATACATAAATAAAATAAGCTTTTGATTAACAATTTTAATAGGAAACTTTAAATAGTAATACCTTATTTTATGATATTATTTTCAGAAATATGGGATAACAAAGTGTATTCAGTGGTCAGCAATCATTTAATTCGTGTCAATTATTGTCATCAACAGAAAACGAAATTTAAATTAAAAGACAATTTATCCCTTGACTAGTTGCTTTGCGAGCCCTGAACAGTGAATACTCGAAATAACCAAAGCTTCGGTCGATATAGTTTGCGTATCTGATTAATTGAAATGTATCAACTATAATGTCGCTCAATGGAATCGTATACATCGCTTCACGGTTGGCATTCAATCGCGACCCAATCTGATTTATTGCCTATAATTTGTCATTATATTATGCCAAACCGATTGTTCTACACATAATGCATTGATATATTATCGATAAAATTTTATCGACAGTACTTATTTGGCATAAGATGCTGATCTCTTATCTATCAAATAGCTCCCGTACACAAAATAAATAAATTGTTAAATTATGATAATTACATGCTTTGGAAATAATATGTACCTTAATAAAACGATTTTCGTACGATTGGTGGTAACATTTCAGTCCGTATTAAATTGACAATAAAATATTCAATGAAAAATAATTCAATCTAACACTTTTTTATCAGACACTGGATTTTCAAGTCAAGCCTCAGGGTCAATTCTCGAGTTAATAGACCTGAAAATTACTAGTAATTTTTCGCCATAATAATCTATTTAAATATGTAAAAATATAATTGTTCTTTTGTTCACAATCTTAAATCTCCAAAAGTTACTCATCAATTGCTTTGAAATTTTGACACAACATTGCATTCGAATACATGCGTTTTTTTATATGAAACTGTGAAATCTATGATAGTGTATAAACTGTGCAAGGGAAAAATATGTTTTTTACAGCAATGAGAACGCCAACTTTTTAAAGTAAAAGCAACTGTAATACCAAAAAAAAATCTCATGACGGAAAGCGTGCCTCTTGACATCTTAAAATACTGTCTCACGTGTATATTTACATTTTTTAAAGGCAAAGCAAAGCCCGCAAAGCAAAGACCCGCAAAGCGTCTGTTTTAGATGCTTTACTGCAGTAGTATAGTAAGGATTGGGAAGGTAAATGTAAAAAATACATCACAAACACCCAGACCTATATTGTAAATTTAAATATATTAGAAATGTGTGTATTTCTCTTAAGTCACAGCGACGCGTAGCTAGTACAGCTAGTAAAAATTAAAACTATTACTATGACTTTTAAGACACTGATTAATAATATACGACACTGAGTATAAAAAAATGCATTTATGAAAATCAAAGTTTTCAGTTTCACTGTTTACTGTTTAATGTATAGCCCTCTGGCCACTTTCCATAGGATTCTCAATTCATTGTCAAAACGTCACCGATGCTCATTAATGCTTACATCAGTGGCGTAGAAATGGGGTAAACATTGGCCATTTTATTGGCAGTCGTAAGGGAATTTCGAGCAATATAATAATAGTTATGAAATTCGTTCTTTCATTAATTGATTCGTCAGTTACTTTGTGGTAATATCCATCCATTTTTATTTGAAATTTTCTTGGTAATTACCACTTTTTTGTAATAGTGGTATTTACCAAGCAAAATTTAAATTTCAAATGAGTCTCACTTACATTTTTATGTGTTACAATATTAATAATCAATTATTTTCTTCTACTGCTTTTTATGATGATTTAAGTTGACTTTTGTATGTTCGTCGAATAAACTTTAATCAAATAGAAACATATCTTCTGTTTTTATTAATATTGAATGTCAATACATAATTTGAATAAACACATTTAATAAGCTTGTATATAAATATTTAGATGACATTACCATCTGTTATTAACGGCGGTCTTTATGTTAATAACGTCGAAATAATCTCCATATTTTATTGGCAATTAATTATTGTTTTAAAAATATATTTACGCTTTGCCTTTGCACAAAATTAATTATCTAACTTTATTTGCTTTTTGCTTATTCAGATTTGGAATAAAGTACGTTTTTTTAAATATTATTCCTACCTTAGATTAATTATATGTTAAAATATTTTTTTAAATAGCGTAAAATGCACATAATAAGAGATGAGTGAATGAGGAGTAAAGAATACCAATGATTATATAAAACTTTAATTAAATATTAATACATCTTCATTTGTTTTTTTTTAAATATTGAATGTCAATAGGAATATACACATTTAATAGGCTTATATATGGATACACACTTATACATGTAACAGTGCATACCTCACACCTAATAACGTCAACATTTGTCTGTATTTCCACCATTTGAAATGGAGACAGTTTAAAACTTTACCTCACTTGTTTTTTTAACAGATTTTTATGAAAAAAATCCTGATTACCCTGTGAATTATTTTCACAAATCACGTACTTTTTTAATCTCTTTCAAGTTTTTTTTTATTAATATTACGTAAAACAAAATACACACTTATATGTGCTTGATTTACTTATTGAATTTACTTGATTATCATTTAGATATGTTATTATTCCATCCGCTGAAAATCGTACGTCACACTCGTGTAGCAGTCGTAAATATTTCGCATACAACATATTTTAAAATCATTCGCTCTGAATCTGTAACTTTGACATTTGCAGTGACATCTATGATTCTGAGACTGAAATGCTTTATGTGTTTACCAATCATGCTTTTATCCCATTCTGTTTAGTGATTGCGATAAGCGACGGGCTATAATTCATTTCAGAAATCCGAACGTTTCTTTGCTGATAAAAATATCTAATAATATTTACGCTTCAAAATATAAAAAAAAAAACTGTTTTCGGAACTATAACGTTTATTGCTATGGTACATTTCAAAGTTTGTGTCAGCTTAAACAGTAGTTCTCAAACTGCTAAGAAAAATCTTGATAATCATAAACTGAAAAAAAAAACATAGAAGAAGATTCATAAAATAAATAAATCTGAATTTAATTCTGAAAATACTATCAATTACTTAAAAATTCTACGAAAAGTCTATTTTATTTAGACGATGATTGTTAGTGATTTTTTTTGTTTTCTATGGCAATCATGATCTATTGAGTATTTCCTTTATAAATGTACTATTTTCTTTGCACGATATTCCGTTTTAAGAATAATAATAATGAATTTTTTATTCATATTAAATTATATTACGATTATTTCAAGGAAAAAAAGAACTCAGTAATTTAAAAAACGTACTCACTTTCAGAAAAAATACTACTTATTGTATATTATTTTATTCGTGAATTTTTTTATCGTCATTCAAAACATTTTACTCTAGACTCTACAGCGATTTATAAACTTACTAAAATATGTATTCTTACAGAAAATAATAAATAAATAAATGACGTTACGGTGGACAAAACATATGTGAATATCTGATGTATTACATCATGAAGAGAGACAATACGCGGTGTCAGAATATAAGTGTTTCATTTGCAAAAAAGGAAGCTATATATTGCTACCATTTTCTCATACACTTTATTAATTATTATTTTGTTTTAAAATATCTTAAAATTTTAATTAGTCGTATTTCAGTGGATTTATAACAAATTCTAACGATATTTCAGTGAAAGTTTCATACTTTCAGTGTGAATATTATGAAAGCGGATAGACTCGCTGAAATTCTATAAAAATAATGTACTCTACAATCTAGGTATTAAACGTAGTACACGCAAACAAAACAGTGCGTGTCTAGTATAACTAAGTTATTATGATAAGAAAACTTCATTTAAATGTCAGATGTTCCTGCCTTATCTCATATTATCACGACAGGTAGGTCGTTTGTGATGAATCGTTTGATGTCGTACGTGCTATGTCAATATGAAATGTCTAAGATAATAAATAAATAATTGATTTTTATAATCTTCACTTCGATTAAAAGTTCATGTTATTTTCGTACAATCCTTTGTGTTTTACAAAATTACAAAATTTCAATTAAAGCAGTCTACTCGTATTTAAAAATATATTATATCGTTTTATATTTTAAAAAAAAATCGTATTTTCCACGATTATTTAGGCATCGGACTTGCAAAACCAATGGCTCTCAACTTTTATTTCGCCGTACCACCCCTAAATCTCTTTAGACATTCTCTAGCGCAGTGTTCCTGAACATGGGTTCCGCGTAACTTATCTGTATATCCGGAATGTACACATGTATCTAATTGTTGTAATACATGAAAATTGTAACGTTGATCAACTGCGTATTTTATAGATGCAAAATTTTCCAATAAAAATCTAATATAAATCTGTGCATCATATTTTTTTTCTCACATTAAACTGTCTAAGCACCTTTTTGCCAAAAGTTGCCGCAACGATAAACAGTACAAACATATAGAAACAATTTTTTTTACCACGTTTCCGATTTCTCTACCAACCTGTGTATGTGTGACATTCAAGGTCGACGTGGAATGCAATCGATGCAAAAGTGCATACCTCGGTCGAGTTGTATTTTTATGCGTGTTGAATTTTCACGGGCACGCGTGACGTACGGCCGCGCGTGACGCGCGCCGCGCACCCACCCCAACCCAGATGGAGTAATCGGGACCGATATGGGTCAGTCCCCGCTCCCGAAATATTCTCCGTGCCGCATGTCCGTGTCCACTCGATGACTATTAATATTTCACCAGGCGGGCAGTAATGACAACAAATTCAGTTTATTTCCACCACGCGCCGTGATTCAACTTCCAACGCCGCCAGTCGCGTAAATGTCATTCCCTATCGCAAAATCTTCATCCTGCATTCCCGTTCGGAATGTCATCTTCTTGTTATCAGTGGATATGTGTTGTGCGTCATGAGCATCGGTGAATCACTTTTTAAATTTCTTTTCACCTCAATGATTACATCTCGTCGTACATATTGTCAACAAATAATAAACGCAGATTCTTTTATCGTAATATTTCATAACTTAAAAATGAATATTTTTTATGTGTTTTTTTTAAATATTTTCTTACCTTATCTCTTGTGATAGTTTCGACAGATTGATTAATTAGTCTAGTTTGACAATCGCTTATTAGAATGTGTGGTGTGTACCTACCTGAACTTCGATTCAACAATAGCCATGAAATTCCCACAACTTCTGTATCTGCGACGATAAATACAAATATTATTATTACCGTATCAGAAAACATACCTACTCATCGCCCAGTTCGATACTTTGATTCTCAATAATTCCACCCGCTATCAGTACAGTGTCTGGCGTCACTCATACGGGACATAGCGTAATTTTGTACGAATAAATATATAAATATTACTCTCGCGAGAGCACATGTGCGTCAACAGTGTTATTTTGAAATTTGAAATTATTTTAGTTTTATCACAATTAAGACGATCGCTTTGTTCTTTTCACGAAAACAAAGCCGCACATCCGATGTTTTTTAATCTAATTTTTCTTTCGGTTTACACCTGTCCGATCTCGCGGTGAACGAGAATGTGACATTATTTCGGGAACGGTTCTCATTGACAATGGTGTCCATACGGGCGTCGCTGTGCTCCTTCCACCAGGCCGGGTGGCCGTAAGGAGAGAGCAGGATGGCTGGCAAGAAGGCTGGAGGCGCTCCCAAGGAGCTGGACAGACTGGTACCCCTGAACCTCCCGAGGAGTTATGGGAGCCTGTTCCCCTACTACCATTTCGTTAGAAATACAGTCTCTAGTTTGCAACAGGTACTCGCTCTACCTGTTGTCTCGTATCAATAGATGAAACCCATACCTAGAGTATTTTTTATTGTTATTTCAATCCGTTATCTAACCCTTTTAATTGATTATTTGCTACAATATCTAATCTTAATTGATACTTCGCAATTTATCCTTCGAAACCGAAGCACCTGACCAAATGTCTTATTCATCGCCTCGCCTTCTTACGTTAATCTTCACGACATACTCGTGAGTACTTTCTTTTTTAAATATTCCATAAACAGCTATTTTATAGTACGCCATAACTACCGTTTTGTTAATTTTTTAAATATTCATATGTATTCTGACTTTCGTAGGAGAAAGAAAACCTTCAAAATAAGTTCATACTAGTATTAAATGCATATCACTTTTTAGATAAATATTTTTATTCCATTTTTTTTCCTCTAAGCATAATAATATTTGTGTTTTTTGTATAATTTTAATGAAATTGTTTACTGACATTATAACATAGCAATGCCAAATCCGTCGTCTAAAGTTGACCATGTTATCACATTACAGACGCATTTCCTATTTTACGTAAGTAAATATTTATCAACTCTTAAAATATCATTTTTTAATTTATAATTTAATTCACGTTCAATTATTTTTTCTCCACTTCGATTCATCGCGATGAATCGAAGTGGAGAAAAAATAATTTGCATCGATGCAATAATGCATCGATTCGATAATTTACATAGAACATTAAAAAAATCATGGAAAAACTTGTATATTCTACTAAATATTTTTTGATTCGTTCTCTTTTTTTATTATATCTACGAAAAACATAAGTTTGAAAAAAAATTTGCTTGATTAATTTGAGGAAAAATGTGATTAACTAATGTCTCACACTGTTTAATCGTTTTTATTTGTATTAATTTTTAAGGCGTTACGAAATTTTCCTCAGAATCATAAATGAAAATTCACCGGATAGGTTTTAAAGTTTGTGTAAGATCAACGGATATAAATTACATTTTTATATATTTGATCAGATTATAGTCTTGCGGTTTAACCGTAAATATGCTTCATTATGCAAACATAGTTAATGAGAAGATTATATCGCGATTTAATATTTACCTTAGACATCCAAAATGTCTATACGTTTATTTGTATAATTATATGCTGATGAGTATGAAAGAAATCGAATCGTAGTTTTTTCCTTGATATTTCTTAGCCGTTACACTAGAACAGTGATTCCCAAAGTGGTCTATATCGACCCCCAGGGGTCTATGACTACTTGCAAGGGGTCTATGTTTTAATTTGAATTTAAAATATAAACGTATAAAACCTAACATGTGTGGTTCAAAGTGAGTAACACTACATATACCGGCTGTCAAAAATACATTTGAAGTTAATGAATTTGATAAAAATCAATATCAGGTAAGGCAAGGGGTCTATGAGATAAAAGAGTTTGGGAACCTCTGCACTAGAATAATATTTTTTTAAATTGTATTTTAAAAAATGGCGATAGTTATTTGCCTCTGACATCCAAAATGTTTACACATTTTTGTATAATTATGTGCTAATGAGTATCGAGGGGATCGAATTGTATTTTCATTGATATTTCTTAGTCGTTACACTAGGATGATATTTTTTGAAAATTGTATTAAAAAATTGGCGATACTTATTTACCTTTGATATCCAAAATGTCTTTACGTTTTTGTATAATTATGTGCAGATGAGTATGAAAGGGATCGAATCGTAGTATTTTCATTGATATTTCTTACTCATTACATGAGAATGATATTTTAAGATTTTTTTTAAATAAAATGAACGATAATTTTTTTAAACATAATTTTTACTACATTCTTAATTTGCCTTTAGAGGGTAAAAATAGGCTTTCAAAAGTAGTGCGTTAATAAAGATTTACGATACTCAGTTTATGTATATTAAAAAAAGTTTTTTTTCGTTTTAAAATATGTTTGGTAGAAAATTTAAATGACGTTCTATAAAAGTTGTAAGCAATTATTTTTAGCATAAAAAAAACAACCACATGGTCTGTTTATCTTGTTCGATATGTATCATTGTTCCTTGATTTATTTTAATAGTAGGTTTTGCTTGACGTTTTCAGCGAGAGAAATTCGTATTTTCATCTAATGTTGGTCAGTAATCTGAAGTCGCTATTATAAAACTAACTGTCAAATTGAAGTTTCTTTAGCGAACGCATAGAGTATCTGAAGTGCAAGAAATAATGTGTATTTTTTTTCTATTATTTTTAAGCACATGAAATACACAGCGACGACAATTTACTAAATAAATTATAGTTTTTTTTCCGGACGAAGGTAGGATGCAGGATTGGCCCAAACTTTTTTATGGAAACTTTTCCTTTCAAGGTCAAATATTAACGTGATTTCTGAATATTAATAAAAACGTAGTAAAAATAAAAGAATGTAAGGCTGATATAAGCATTATCGATAAAATTGAGAAAGGTGTGTTGAGATGGTTTGGACATGTGGAGCGTATGAGTGAAGAAAGAACGGTTAAACAAATTTATGGAGCGAATGTAGTTGGAAAAAGAAGCAGAGGACGACCAAGGAAAACTTGGCACAATCAGGTATGTCAAATACTCGAAAGCGGCCGGGTCAGGAGTCGTAATAATCGTCGGGTATGTATAAGGAGATGCATGAATGTAGAAGAGGCAAAGAATGTTTGCAAAGACAGAGTGGTGTGGCGTTCGATTCTCTCTGCCTACCCCTGCGGGGAAGCGGCGTGATGGTTAGTTAGTTAGTTAGTAAAAATAATGTGTATGAAAATACTGCGTCGTAATGTTTCGCGTCACAGATAGGACCAAGAAAGCATTAAGAAAATTATATTGAAAAATTATTTACTTACTCGTCATTGGAACTGTGTGTCTTAGTTCTTTTTTATTACATCATAATATTACCCTTTCTGAACTGCAAAGCCATTTCCTAAAGTGCATCTTGCTCTTATCTGAGATAAATAAAAAGCATCTTAAATAATATTAATCAGTTGTTGATTTTGTTCGAGCTAGAGCCATTGTAAATGTTAACAGTGTGTATTAATATTCGCGAGTTAAAATTATTTATATGACCGCAGTATTACCAGTAAAACAATATCTTAACCAAATGTTTACTTTTTTAACTCAACAGGCTTTTGTTTAAAGGTTTACACGCGTTAGTCAGCATAACGTTAGATCTATATTTGCTCATAAGATCGTCGTAGTTTATTAGACCGATTTTTAGATATTTAGTTCTGATCTTAGTGTCTTCTCGGGCGCTTTTTATGCCAGTAGAAAGATTTAAGTGCTGCCGAATGGTTCGGTAGAGTGAACTGTTTCGACAACAAGGATTTAGTTTTTATCCAAAATGTTTAAAAAAGGTTCCTTCACTAAAACTGTCCAAAGTCTGGTAATAAACCTATTTTACCTACCTATTGTACTTAAACATTATAAAATACGATTAAATATCCACTTTTATATCATATTTACATTAGATCTTAATGTTTATAAAATAATTGTGGCTAATTTATATTGTTTTTAGGTTAATCTACTACATTAAAAGTGGTATTTCTATAATATTTTGGAGAAATAAAATACTTTGTTTTTTGATCCACTCACATTTTTATTAAAAACTAGTTTTGGCAACCTGTTGCCCTTTTCAGGGTTTGTTTTTATGACTTAACATACATACATGATATATATATATATATATATATATATATATATATATATATATATATATATATATATATATATATATATATATATATATATATATATATATATATATATATATATATATATATATATATATATATATATATATATATATATATATATATATATATATATATATATATATATATATATATATATATATATATATATAAATATATATAAAAAAGAAACAGTGAATAAATTATTGGGTTTCGATAAGGATAGGGTGGGGGTAATTGTGTTTTAAGGTGGGGTAGGAGCAAGGAAGGGGAAAACTGTGTTTAGGTTGGGTTTGATTTTATAGGAAAAATATTAAAAGGTATTTGTATCATTTGAATATTTTCAAAAGAAATGTCAAGATAAAAATATTTAAATAAAAACTAGACATAAAAGAAATAATACACGAATCTTTCAATATTCGTTATGCATTTATCATTTAATGTAACCGTTATGCATATTTTTTTTTTCATTTTTCCATTAATAAGTATACTTACTCTATGAACTTACATGGATAGGTATATTCTACTAGCGGATGAAATAGTAAACCATTATTTCTATTTTCATCGAGAGAATAATAGTCGATTATCGAGTCGGAAAAAACGATGACTTTTATTATGATTTAGTAATTTAATATGTGACCTAATAGCATTAAGTAATTATTATTGACGTCAATAAATTATATGCCATTGAACCTTCAGATGTTGACTTGAAACATGTGCTTACAATGTGGACGTGCTATCACAAAGAACACAACAAAGTTGTATACTTTGTTTTCATATTATTACAAAATATTTATTTACAAGATTTTACAGAGATAATTACTTAAAAATATTGATTATTAGTTGCATTGTTTTTTCGCTAGTTATTTAATTATATCATATTGTATCTAAATATTTTCAAGAAGTATAATTATGTCCGCCTCCAGAGTGTAATGGTTAGTGCGTTTAGCTACCGTGCTAAAGGCACCGGGTTCGATTCCCAGGGTAGGACAAAATTAATATAAGTGATTATGCACTGTTATTTATTTTAAATTACCTGGATGCACAATTGTATAAAGCGCAGGAGCATTCACCTTGCTTTCGTTTAAGCAAAAATCAAGATAACACTGCGTCGATACGATACAATGTCCTATGCACCATTGGGTGTAGATAATGGTTTTTTACATTTTTTAAAATTAATTGTATATATATTTTTTAATTATGCGTATTTTGATTGATTATATGACATTTTATTCTCTGCAGCCAAGCAAACGATGAAATTATTGTGAATTATGATTTGAATAAATTTAATAAAAACGGTTCAAACCGTAAGTAAACATAAATTTATTGTTCAAATAAAACGTAAAATATTTGAATTATGACAAAAAAAATCAGGTTGTTTTCAGATAAATTTATTTTTATATTCAAGACGTTGAAACTCATATTTTCGCATAATGTGACATGTCTCGGAAAAAGTATAAAAATACGTATAGTAAAAATAGCCAAAATTTTACATATATCTGCTATTACATCGCAAAAATAGTTGACGATTTGTTATTTTATTGAAACATAGTATAAAATATCATAGTATCAACCAAGGACAGGATTTACCGTGGTCATGCGTCGGACAATTCGCTCACTCCTTTCAAGAACGTCATATATCAAAAATCGACAATTTTCAGTGTGCGTGTTTTCGGAATGCCCAGAAAATGTACTATATCCCAGCAAAAGCGGCATATTTTCAACTTAATATTTCCCCGCTACAGGGCAGAAAGTGTTGTTTTTGCATTTTGAAGAAAAGGTATTGTTTAATTATTTTTTCACATATACTAAATATTTTTCAAAAGGAGAAAAAACATTCTGGTTTTACCTTAAAAAATCTGTTGCACAGCAACAAGTTCAATAAGTGGCTTGATATTTATTTTTAATACATTTCATTATATTTTTAAACTTTAAAAACGATCTCCTGAAAATGTTTTTTTTATTTTTTATATATGACGTTGTTGAAAGGAGTGAGCGAATTGTCAATTAACCCAGTCTAGTTGAATAGTGTAAAATTCAGTTATATATTTTGCTAAATACCTAGTTATCCGCATTCTTCAATTTTTTGATAACAAATAAAAGAATTTAAGTAAAAAAAAATTAATATCGCTTTGTTAAATAGTATTTATTTTAAATAAACCGTTCAAAATTTCCCATTTTAATTACAGGTGAGGGGGTATGGATTTGTGATTATTAAGCATGCATTTTGTTATTCGTTAACAATAACATAGTAAACAACATCTTACGTCTCGCGATATCTCACGTACAGTCATAGATTTTATCGGCGTACCGACCTTTTGACAAAAATAAATCTGAACAAATCAAAAATTATCTATCGAAACGTAATTTTATCTTATTTATCATTAAGTTCATTTATATTTATTGATTTGGCGTTTAATTTGTAGAACTCCATTTTAATTTATGTATTTATTTTTAAATCAAACACAAATATTTGAGTCTACTAAGTATTTTTATGTGTTTTTTTTTTAAATAAATACAACTTGGTAGACTAATAATCTGTGTTTGATTAAAAAATTAATACATAAGTTAATTTATTGCCTTATTAATTTGCCAAATAAACAAATCGATTTTAGTGACCACAGCTTTGTCTCAACGAAAATTAATTTCATTGCGAAATTACCGTATAGATATATCTAGTTAATTTAGTTAACTCTACTATGATTTTAAAATTACCGCTATAAATATTCGTCTATTTAATTTATTTATCACGCCATTTTTTAAAATATTCTAGAAATAGGGAAATAACCTAGTTAATTTAAATCTCTAACATCTAATTGTTGCTTCGTTAGCTTCATATAATTTATGTATGTGTATCGCTGATTTGCTATTCATTTTTTACGTATAATAATCGCAATCAAAGTTCCGGATATTTTTATTACTATTTTCTCCATGTTACGTGTATTCGACCTCACTATATGAAGGGCACCCCTAAGGCCTAGGTATTGTTTATAAGAACTCTGATTTGATTTACGATAAAATCGTGATTTATTTAATCCATATTTATAAGATTATTTTCAACAAAAAATATCCAGTAGGTTTTTGTTTTTAATTACTGGTGGATTTTTAAAATCTTCTTCGTGTGCCGTGTCAGATCCCCCCAACGTTGGCGATCACTGTGGCAAAGGCTTCGCGATCCTGCGCCGTCCGGAACAACTCGGCTGTCCAAACTCAAAACACAGTAAGGGGCATTTTTTGTAGTACGTTTTCTTTGCATTAAATGCAAAAAAAAACGTATTACAAAAAAATGTCCCTTGCTGTGTTTTAAGTTTGGACAGCCGAACTCCTCCACTCCTCTCATCCCGGTCCAGTCGCGAATGCGAATTTTTTTCATATGCTCCTTTATTTTTCTGAGGAAAACCTCAGAGACAAAACAATCATGTCGGATAACGGAAGGGCGGCAAAAGAGGATAAAAGTGAAGTCCCGTTTGAACTATGCCAGTCTGGAAGTTGGCCATCCACAATGACGAAGAGCTCAACAAGCTGCCCTCCAGCGTCACGACCATCGCTCAGGAAGGCGTCCTGCCCAACACCTTGGCCATTCTCCAGCCCATGGGATCAAGAGGAAGGCGTTTTAATTTGTCGGCTCATCTTTTCCCCGCTCCAGACTCGACGGCCCGAGACCGATTGACGACGCATTTATTTTTTTTATTTTTGTATATCATTATAATCATCATCCTATTATTATTATTATTATTACTATCCATGTCTTTATAAGCGCCCTTGAGGTATTATTCTACGAAAATGGCGCTATACAAATTATCCAAATTATTATTATTATATTATTATTTTTATGCAGTAGCGATCTTAACCCTTTCCGGTCCCCAAAAATTAAAATAAAAACTTTGTAGACAGTTACATTCCAATTGGAAAAATCTTTTGTCCTCTGCTCCACATACTGTTGTAATAGATACGAGTGACAAAAATGTAAGCTTAAAATTTAAATAAATAATACTAATGATGAAAAAAATGTCGAATAATATCCGACATGGGACCTAAGAGCAAAAAATCGATGTCGAATGAGATTCGACATCGATTTTTTGCTCTACCAGCCTTGTACCAGCAAGGGTTAAAAGTCACCTAGCGTATGATATTGTTATACTTTTTTATCGCATAGGATAATCGATTCTAAATATGGACAGCGTAATGTGCCACATCTTTAACTTGATATTAGTCATATTGCACTATCTAACCGCCAAGCTATAAATAAAAGTATAATCATTTTACGCCAAGTATCACTATTTTCATAAAATTTAAATGTAAACTGGTATACCTGCTATCGAGAGAACTACATTATATATCGATCTTATAGACTTGTCCTTAAAAACAAATAGAGATTTAGGTGTCTTAATTTCCACTCAAACCGTTGATTACATAGGAAAGTTAACGTTTTAACTACGCAGTGTTGATAATTTTACTTCACGACTATACGCAACTTGAGTTATCTACACCATTGTTCCGCAAAGTGTGTGCCGCGGCACACTGGTCTACCATGGTGATTAGTTGGTGTGCAGCGTAAAAAATCTAGTTTTGTGAATATAACACAATTGCTCCAAATTTTTATTGCCTGTGTTAAGTAGGCTCACATTCGCATTAAACATAGTATGTTAAATATGTTACCATAATATGATAACCATGCACCTCCGAAATTTATTAATTTGGTAGGTGTACCTTGAATAAAAAAAGTTTGCGGAACACTGATCTACACTACACAGTTAATAAGTTAAACTTCTATGGTATATGGTATGGAATCGGAGCTTAGGGCTGGAATTACAGTGAAAAGATAACGCGATAACAACGTGGTGTAGATTACATCGATTTTACTTCTGAACTTTTATTGGCATTTTGAAACCGGTTATCGATCAGATCAGTGTTATCGGGATAATCCCGAGTAATCCCGAATAAGAAAATCCATAAATGTTTGTCGTTTACCGAATGAAATGAATGTTTAAGTTATATCTAAAATACATAGTTAAAGCATTAACTTCCGTATGAAATGCCAGCCCAGGTGTTGTAAATTACAGAAGAAGATTATCACATCGCGCTTTCAACGCTGATACATTTTTGATATTTCGACCGGAAAGCATCCATCTTGTGAATCATATTGACATTCAACTGAAAGCTAAAGCTATCAAAACTTCGTGGCGAACATGAAATGTGACTTTGAGTTATATTTACGGATTAATACCGAACCAATGGAAATACTGTACCTACGTACTGTTTCATGCAGACTGTATACATTCAACGCGGAGCGATTTAATGATTTGATAATATGATGCTCGATACCGCTTTAAATGTTGTTTTTATGTATATATATATAGATATATATATATATATATATATATATATATATATATATATATATATATATATATATATATATATATATATATATATATATATATATATATATATATATATATATATATATATATATATATATATATATATATATATATATATATATATATATATATATATATATATATATATATATATATATATATATATATATATATATATATATATATATATATATATATATATATATATATATATATATATATATATATATATATATATATATATATATATATATATATATATATATATATATATATATATATATATATATATATATATATATATATATATATATATATATATATATATATATATATATATATATATATATATATATATATATATATATATATATATATATATATATATATATATATATATATATATATATATATATATATATATATATATATATATATATATATATATATATATATATATATATATATATATATATATATATATATATATATATATATATATATATATATATATATATATATATATATATATATATATATATATATATATATATATATATATATATATATATATATATATATATATATATATATATATATATATATATATATATATATATATATATATATATATATATATATATATATATATATATATATATATATATATATATATATATATATATATATATATATATATATATATATATATATATATATATATATATATATATATATATATATATATATATATATATATATACACAACTACGCCACGGCGCCGGCCGTGGCGTAGTTGAGTAGACGCTCGACTGCGAAACTGGCGTCACGGGTTCGCTTTTCCCGCCAAGTGCAAATAATCTCTGAAATATTTATTTTCAATTGGTCTGGGTGTTTCTGAAGTATTTTTCACATTTACCTTCCCTATTCTTATTATCCTACCTGTAGACAAGCATCTAAAAGTAGAAGCTTTGTATCATTATCATTAAAGTCGATAAATTTGATACAATGTTAATTGGTATGTTTATATAAAATGCACCGGTTTTATTATTCGAAATAAACCCTCAACGTGATTTGGTATATATTTTTTTTCTGGACAAATAATTTTGTTGTTCATTTATTGTATATCTAAATGTTGTATTAAATTGATTTTTTATCATATATTTCATGGATGTTTATCTAAGTAATCCATAAGACGAGTACCTACTTAAATGCCATACGTTGCCTTCCATCTCTAATTATGCACGCAGTCCGCTCAGTAGACGATTTAATGAGACCTTTATTAGTACTTCATCAATCTTGTCTTACAGTATTCGTCGCTTCAGGCGTCACTTTAAATTAATGTTTGTGAGCACTGACCCTGCACTGCTGCAAGTAGTAATGTCGAATATGCATTTATAGGGTGTAACGTGTAACCTTATCTTATGTACGGATCTGCCGGAAATAAATTGGTAGCTCCAACGGGAAACAACATGAAAATTATTTTTTATTTATTACAGATTTAGCTTTTTGCCTTCGTTTATTTCTGGTATTTTATTTTTATTTTACGCCAGACTGAGGCACGTGTTACTGTGACTCAGTCTGGTTAGATGATAAAGAAATAAAATATAAATCACACATTGCTAATATTTTTGGTTTCACAATGCCTGTGAAGCAATGAAATATATATTTTTAAAATCTATGAAACACCAATGCAACCGACAACAATAAAAATGCTTAGTACGTATGGTATATTGAAAAAAAAAAATTTCTTTGTAATGACTTAACGAACACAACCAACAAAAAACTAATAAACTGCACATAAACGATGATCGCGAATCATTAAAATAAAAATAAAAAAGCGGTACATATCGAATCAAAAATCGAATGACAGGATATTTTTTATATAAACTGGGGGGGAAAAATGTAAATGCGGGTAAGAAATGTACAAAAATATATCGGCACTGATATAATTACACGCAATGGCGGGAAAATGTTTAATCCGGGGACGTAAAATCCAGGTTTCACTGTTTTTTGTATGCTGTCTACCTTAGGATGCTTCAAGAACATCTCTCAATATATTACCAAAAATCTACGTTATCGTGCAACCCGAGTCTCTGTGTACTTAATCAGATTTAGTATAATATACTAGTACGTATTCTGACATTAATATTTCAGGGAGGTCTCTCAAAGTTCATGGATTACATTTGTAATCATTGCGACCTGTAACTTTTTCCTTTATCACAGTTTATATATTTTTTATAACCGTGTAACATTATTTTTTTTAAATATATTTGAAGTTATGAACACCTGCATCGACCAAAAAAAAAATATTTTGTTATTCATTTTTACATGGAAACTATGGATAAGACAGAATACTCACGTTGACATAATATATATGTGGTTACTAGACACTCCAAAGGGACGAGAAGAGACTACAAGATGATTGATACAAATTTTTGGGTTATTATTTCATGCGTCATTAGAATTTACTGCCAATGTTTCGTGCCACATTCCTGTGTTCATCATCGGCACTGATGTTTATCAGCTCTGAAATATCGACTAGAAGTGCTAACGACGCACCAGCTCCGATGATAGATGCTGCAATGTGGTCAGAAACGTCTGTTAGAAGTGTTAGTGATACAATGTATAACACCGAAAATTGATATATTTTTCATAAATATCAAAATTAACTCTGATAATTTAACCCAGAACGGAAAATCGGCATTCAAACCTCCAAGAAAACTTTACTTAAAAATTACAACAAAAATATGTATTAAAAATATAACGTATTATTGCTGTTGTTTGCTATATGAAAGAGATAAATGTTGGAAAACTTTATCACTTTCTACTTTTTAATTCACAGTAACTTTAATATTTGTTGATATAATATAGAACCAAAATACTAAGTATTATAGGTGATTTCAAATTTTATTGTATGCTCATGATTTTGATAAGCAATCAATCCTAGCATACACTTATATCGTTAAATGTACATATTTTGACACTTGTTATCTTTCACTATTAAATATTATTATCTTTTATAAAGTTTGGAGTAAAATTAAGCCTGAAAGTAAATACAGTTACCTATTTTTTTACCTCCACGCACAATAACTAAATTACATTACTTTTTACATGAAGGACCCTTTTTTAATATTTTTCCATTTATTTGTATGCCTATTTATTATTTTCTTATTCTTATTTGTCAATCGTATCTCAACTATTGGATGCAGGTCTCTACTATTTTTTTGCAGATTTCTCTCGTTTGGGCTTTTCCAATCCACTTACTAATAACAACGCGCGACGGGAACAATGTCATGGACCCATCTTTTCTGAGACCAGCCTATTCCTCTTTTCATGTCTAATGGTCTCCACCACAGAACTTTGGATGCCCATCTGTCCATTCCTTGTCTCGCATGACCTCCCCATTGTCATATTATTAGTCTGGCAATACGATCTACCACATTTATCCGGCGTCTGATTTCCTCATTTCTGATTCTATCTGCTTATTTACTACCCGAATATATTTATTTAAGTACCTGCCTTAATTTATTGCGAAATTTCTCACTTCACGAAGCCAGTCTGGGAATAGGTTGCGTTAGAAATAGCGGTTACTCTAATAGTTTATAAAATAATAAAATGGCCGTTGATCTGTTTCGTTGCAATTCATAACGTCCTCAAACAACACATCGCTCACTCCTTTCAACAACGTCATATATCAAAAAACTTGATTTTTCAGGAGATCGTTTTTAATGTTTAAAAATATAATAAAATGCATTAAAAATAAATATCAAGCCACTTATTGAACTTTTTACTTTGCAACAGATCTTTTTAGGTAAAACCTGAATGTTTTTTCTCCATTTGAAAAATATTTAGTGTATTTAAAAAAATAATTAAACAATACCTTTTCATCAAAATGCAAAAACAACACTTTCTACACTTTAGCGGGTAAATATTAAGTTTAAAATGTGCCGCGTTTGCTGGGATATAGTACATTTTCTGGGCATTCCGGAAACATGCACAACTGAAAATGGACGATTTTCGATATATGACGTTGAAATGAGTGAGCGATATATGATACCTACATATTTGCTGTCCATTAATTATCAAGAAATGTTTAATGATGACACCTCTGTCACTTAAATAAATCAATGAGCTCCACCCACGAACTATCAATAGATTTATTTAGCTACTTTATGAAATGTTTATTTATTTATTTGACATACATAAGCCCGTGGATTTTTTAAATTAAACTTGCGCAGTAAAAATAATTGAACGCATTTTTATACAAAACAGTTTTTTTTAATAAATGAGTTTGATAAAAAATAAAATATAATCAAACTAATGCCTTTCGAAATAAAAAGGAATCTATTAACCCTAACAAGGCTTAGAATTTTTAACATAAATGTATTTTGTATAAAGGGAAGTTTTGTGTTTTACGTTTGTGTAGTCTTGGAATAGCCGAACGTTGTCGAATATTTGTTTTGTTTTTCTCATAATGAAAAATTAAATTTTGACGCGTTTTCTTGTTGGCACTCAACTCGACTAGGTAGGTTCCAGAGCAGTCTATTTGAGAATTTAATTAAATTATGTCATTAAAGCGGATGTCATTAAATTCTACTTGGATTATTGAAAATGTTTTATAAAAATATACGAGAATCTTTTGATAGTATTTTAATTTTTATTATTTGTTGTGCTATTACTGTCTGTCCAAACCTTCTCTTAACTTTGGAGAGGATAAAACTACGAATTCTTAAGTGATGGTCATGCATTTTAATTCATTCGCAATTTTCTTTATCCACTGTCGAGTATTTATTTACTCGACAATGTAAATATGAACAATCGTAAATACGTCAAATTTCAGGACAGACAATGTTTTTTTTTCACAATTTTTCTGTGCCAGATTTTAGTAAGTAAACATAATATTATATGTAATCTAGCCGATTTGACGCGAGTAAACAACATAAGGATGATTTCCTAAAGTAGGGCGTAAACAGTAAGATGTATTGTGGGACCAGCGAAGAAATATTATTATGAAAATAAATAACTCTTCTTTCTTTCTTACAAGGAAAGTGTGTTAAGATGGTTTGGACATGTGGAACGAATAAGTGAGGAAAGAACGGTAAAAAAAATATGAAGCGAATGTAGCAGACGAAGACCGGAAGGCTTGGCTTGATCAAGTATGTCATATACATACTTGAAAGCGTTCAGGTCACGAGTCGAAGTAATCGGCGGGTATGTACGAGAAGTTGCATAAATGTGAAAGAGTCGGAGAATGTTTGCAAAGACGAAGTGGTGTGGCGTTCCATTCTCTCTGCCTAACCCTGTGGGGAAGCGACGTGATAGTTAGTTAGTTAGTTAAAATTAATAACCTAATTGACATCATCAAGCAAGTCTTCTTTTACGCAGTTTTTAGTATTAAGAGGTAACAAAACATAACTCATAAGTTGATATATAGACATTGTTTTGATGATATGCGTTTATGTTCATATTTTGTAAACTTGATCACCAGTGATCACATGAATGGTGAATATAACACGCTCTGATTGAAAAGTACAGGCTCAAACTTCATTAGATAGTAGTTATTTCTATCAGCACGCTGCAGCAATTCTTTAGATAAGAATAACTCGATACAAAGCAGTAACAGTTTGCCAAGATCGTTATATCTACACAATTTTATGTTTTCGGTCCATTCTTACTCATTGGCAACTTTGCGAAAAAAAATGTCTAGATATATTATCTGAAATTAGTCAAGGTCATAATTAGCTAGATATCAATATATTTAAATCAATCTATACTAAATATTTTATACCTGGAATTTTAAAATGGAAATATAATGATTGAATTAGTTGTGAATCGAACCAGGGTCTCGTGTGTACCCCGGAGACAGACATAACCACTAAATCAACCTAAAATAAAATATTATTCAATATTACAATAATTTTCTTTTCTAATAAAAATTATTTATCTTCCTATAATTTCTTCTATTTTAAATATAATATAACCACAAGTTTTTCTTGATAACTGATAGATATTTTCTAGTAATACCCCGTTAACCTGTTTTAATTCTAATAAATAACATTTTTTCTTTTTTTCTGATTCTTAGGTTTTGCGGTACTGGAGGTGGAATATAAAAAAAATCATATTTAAAATGTAATACGAATAAGAATAAAAGATTCAAGTTGATATTGTATGAATAGAGTTTCAAGATCGATAATTCACGTACAAGGAATGTGATCAATAGGGAAAAACAGATTTACAATGACTAATAGTTACCACATAGAAGCCAAGAAGAATGATTAATTAATATTTTTGTTTTCGAATGTTATATCATATGTATTTCATATGTATAATCATCAATATTTGAAAAATCATCAATTGGTCACATAATCATCAATCAGCGAAAAACAAAATCATCAACTACTTTGTCATTTTATTTATAGAAAGAGACGGTTAAAATTTTCAAAAGAAAATTTATTTAATGTTATATTGAATATCAAAATAGAAAAATGTTATTTAAGAAAATTTGGAGGAAAAAAAAAACATAAGTTTTATCGACTTATCAGATTATCTTGTGTTTTTTTTTACCGTTCTAAAAAGTAGAATGTGCTTAATATAGTTATATGTTTAAATGCATATTACGCAACTATTTTTACGCAGCATATTTTTGGCATTTCGTTATACATATTCCCTGCAACAAAGTGGCAGCAACACAACCCGGAACTGTCAATACATTCCTCATTCGTTGCACTATTCCAATAGATGTTCGGTAGTGATAATGTGATATCTCCTCTTGTACTAATGTGCTAGCAGTTTGTCTTTAGTATCTCTGTATCTCTCCTTTGGTGCACGAGTCGTGGGCAAGACAGTCGCGGGCGTTCCCGACTCCAAATCATACATTATTCTTAGCTTCAGTCTTTCGACTGAACACGTTCGATTGTGTCTGTCGGTCATTTTGTGTAATGTTACTAGTGATACCATGCTGTCCACCGATATTGTGGCGGGAACGGTCTCCAAGAGTTTGAGTCTGCTCAGTAGAAGCAGTTTAAATCCCGTACGTTTTTATTCATAAATTTTTAAAAAATGCAAAGGTGGTGATCGTCAAGATTTTTACAAAAAATATGTTTTCGAACGGTCATCTTTTATTTAAAAACGATGACCACGAAAATATAACGAAATAAGATTCAATATTTTTTCTATGGAAATTATTATTCAGATATTTCTTATTTTGTTTCGCGAAAACAGAACATTTCATTAGCAGGTTTAGCTACACAAGTATGATAACATTTTTTCTTTTTTTTTTTGCAAGTTGGTCAATTTAACAATTGTTTATTTAATCTTACTCATATTCAGAAAACAAAATTTTCAAGCGAAGTTTAATTGTTTTTAAAGATCTTTTATTTCTTAATAAAAATGTAACTTTGTTTTAAAATCACTATAAATATTTTATTATAACTTAATTATAATGTCTACCGGTTTTGAAGCTAACCGCTTCTTAGCTTCGAAACCGGTAGACATTATAATTAAGTTATAATAAAATATTTAAAGTGATTTTAAAACAAAGTTACATTTTAATTAGAAAATGGAAAATCACAAAGTTAGTACTTCAAATATAAATTATAATCTTTTATTTCATTTAACCAGATTTTTTAATAAAAATTTTTTGAAAACTGACAAAGCTGCTAGAAACTATTACTCATAATAATAGAATGCTTCGGTCTTATCTAATAGATCATTTATTTTCTTCTCCTTTTTCAATTAGCCTTTATGTCGTATTTAGATTTATTACCTTTGATAATTATTTAAATTAATATCAATATATTTGATATTAATCCACTATAATGGTTTTCAATATCTATAACCTGATATTGCACCATTCAACCACAAACGTATTGTTTGATAGTAATAATAATTATTCGTGTTTACGATATATTGTTTAATATTTAGTTAGTCGTAAATAAGTCTTGGAGCGGCATAGTGAAATATGCCACGTTTGGCTGTCGCTCAAATAATATTAGTGGTAGGTTTTCATATTTTATCACATTAATTTTGATACTAAACTGACCGGAATATCGTCGAAACCCTTTGAATTTCTTTCACATAAATACGTGCATAATATACTATGAACACATTCGTTATCGATGGTTCTCTCGTTTATCTGTAATACATAGTGTAAATTTATTTGTATTCGATTATTATACAGATGCTTGAGAAAATTATGGAATTTATTTTTTTAAACTAAATTTAAATCAAGAGATACGCTCAATATTGATTTTTGAAACCGACCTGCTTAATACAATATTTGGCCAAGTTATTGGGTTTTTTTTAAACTTAATTTTATTATCGTTACATAAATGTTCGTTGATTTTATATTATTATTAGTTACCAATGTTGACGATGATGTGATTAAGTGTTTGAGTCTATATTTACGTTTAAAAGTTAAATGTATGTATTGTAGCATTTTTAAACCAAAAGACTGATCTTACGCTAGCAATTGGCACTGGGTAGTAAACAAGTTGTAAATTATTTAAAACTTTGATTAAACGTTGATTATATGACTGTTTCAGTCTAAGTCTTAACATAATCTGTGGGTCTTTAAATGACACAAATTACTTATTTATGTTGCAATTAAACCGAATAATCCGTCCCAATATGCCGAATATTCGAATAATTACTGAATATTCGGTGTATGTCTATTTATCCAATAAAAGCGTATTTTCAAAAATAAACAGGTTATTTCTACAGATTAGTTCCTTCTCAGTAGTACTACTTGTATTTCGATGTATTGTGTCTGTTTCAGGGTATTTTTTTGTTCTTTTGATCGTATGCTAATTAGATCCGACTAAAGGATAAATAAATGCATTCAGATCAAAAAAATACGACCGATATTGTTATTTCGCTTCAAAGAAGCACCAGTTCGGCAAAGATCAATCGTAAAAGACGCAATGCTCCGACCCTCCGCAGTGTGAAGAGTGAGTAATGAACGCGAGTGATTTCAATGTCAGCCGAGAAAGATAAGAGGTACGCGCACGTGAGGAAGCTGGTTGCCGCCCTTCACACGCCGGTCAATGTCTCCCGCCCTCCTCTCGAGGCCGAGCACTCCCCCGAGGGCTCGCCGATCGCGTTCGGCGAACACCACTCGGATCAGCTACCGGTACTTCGAGAGGAATCATCGGCTCTGAGCTCCCGAGTCGCCAGTGCCGCTTCAATTTCCGGCTCGCTTCGAGAGACGCCCCCGCGGCAGGAAAAGCCCGTCCTCGGGGTGACCACCCAACAATCGTTGCCTATCGACTTGGGCGTACAGAGGAGGCGCTCGTGCCACGATGACGTCCAAAGCGACGAAATGGACCGGGAAAGCGACGTCATCGCTCCCAGCCACAAGAGGAACAAGAGCAACAGCATATGCGTGTCGTCGGAGACCAGCCGGCTGACGCAGGCGCGGCGCAAGGGAGCGTCCTTCCTCCACATCCACATGCCGGATATCGGGGTGTCGGGACCGCACTCCGCCGGCTCGCACTTCCACATCCCCACCTTCACGATCACGGCGCCGGAGTCCGCCTCCCGCAAGCTCAGTAGCGCCTTCCACGGCCTCGGGGCCTTCGCCATGCGCCGACACTCCAACACGGTCAGTGGAAGACTCTTCCCTGTAACCGAGCATTGTGCCTAACCAGGGGGCTCGGAGAACGATGCAAACTCGACTCGCGCGACTCTAGCCCTGCGGTTTCGTCTCGAAAGTTGATGGTTTGTTTCGTAATTTGAGCCTTCGTGATTTCTAGAGCTGAAATATCGCCAGACTTTGCTTATGCAAATGAGTTTTGTAGGTGCCGAATGAGCTATGTTTTATGTAGTATCGAGCTTATTTCACGATCGTGAATTTTACGAATAAACATCTGAGATGCATTTTTTTCTACTAATAGCATGATAATCCATTAACCCGTTATAACAATTATTATTTTTACAAGTATTTTCAATATGATATTACGTACATTAGTAAGTATACTCGAGAGCGGTCCAAGGTAGTCCCTTGTGTTCGCTATTCACGTGACGCATATTCTATAAAATCATAATTTTTGTAAATTAATGATTATGTTTACCTACTTACCATGTTTTCCAATATATAAATGATAATACGTCTCAGAACACGAATTTTAATTTACGAATTAGAATATTTAATTCACTTAAAATGTGTCAGAAACGTTTAGCTCGGTGTGTTTTTAGCTTTATGCTTATTATTGATTGAAGTTAGAATTGCCACTAACCAAACACAGGCGGCAATAATTATGTGTCGTGAAAACTAAATAGGTTTATTTTTTGTGTAATTACGGCAGCATTTCCGTCTGTAAGTGGGTACTGGGTGCTTCGCAAGTATTTGTAAATAAGTCATATTTAACTCTATTATTATCCATATTTAGGAAATATTTAATTTTCGTTCAGTTATCCGCTTAGATAATAATTACATATTAAGGGCCATGTCAACGTGTTTTTTTCCAAATATATTTATTTTCTCATAAGTTTTTTTTTTATTTTTCTATGATGTATTTATAAAATTAGAAAAATAAATTAAAAATATATATAACCTTGAATCAAATTTGATTAACGTTCTTATTACTTATAATTTTTTATTAAAATGTTAGATTTTTATAGCAGTTATTTACTTTATAAAAACTTGGTTCATGGTTTTAAATGCTTTTTATTCAATTAAATTTTATAAATATGTAATTGGTATTAGTATTTGTAAGAGTTTATGGTTATAGAAATATCTGTAAAAATGCTTTATTGGATTAGAAATATACATATATTTTTTATTATCATCCCAGTTAATCTTAAAGTATTCTATAAATTATTTTGATTATCATATGTTCATATTATCAACAATATTTTTTTATTAGATGTTCTTTTAGTATTTAATGTATATTTTGCTATTATCTTTTAAATTTTATATTCTAATGATTTGGAAAATTTATTTAGGTCTCTACCGTACAATACAATTGTGTGTTTAATTTGTTCACCAAAACATTTAATTTAGACCACAATTATGAAATATATCTGTGTTGTTTTTATATCATGTTAGTGATGTTCTGTGTCAATTTAACAAAGTATCTACAATTAAATACGTTAGCGGCGTTTTGAAATAAACTGTGTGGGTGTGATTTTCTGGCACAATGTTCATGTATAGCAGTTGGAGATTCTCCGTTAGGTACATCTCTTCATTGTAGTGTTTAATGACCTCTATCGATTCCCTCCATTAAAAACACAAACAAATATCGAGCAGTCGTACAAGTTTGATATTAAACTCACTGCTGTGTTTGTTTGATAATAATAAACATCAGTGTAAAGAGTTGTATACAGATGTCGCAGAAATTTGGACCAATATCAAAAGTCATGGAGAAAAGTCATCACAGTGTCTGAGCCGAAATCCTTCGTTTTATTTTGTAATATATTTTCTGCTTTTGATTTCCCTTTTATTGTAATTTTTCTGGTTTGATTTTGCATTGTTTTTTGTTTCGATAACTTGCATATTTGATTTGTGTGAATAGCATTAACCAGAAAAAAATTACAATCTTGATTGAATGAAAATAGCATAATAATTGTGTGTTATTATGTATCACTTCATGTATTATTTATAAATTTCATACTAATAATGGTTGTAGGTATATTGCTATATTGAATAACTGAATAAAGTAATAAATGATAATTTTAAAAAAATATATAAGCTTTATCTGAAATTATTTTATAAATTAATATAAAAAGTGTTTTTTTTTTATTAATTAGAATTTTTATTAATATCTTTTTTAATTTTTATTAATTTCTTTGCTTGTTATATAGCTATTTTATAATTGCAGTGTACTAAAGTGTGTTTTTCTTTACTCATTTGCAGAGCCTGCATCGTTCAGAATCCATGGTTTCTCTCTGCTTCCGAACTCTTTCCAATTTCATCACCGAAGATAACCTCAATGGCCTTCAATCATTTCTTAGCAGTAAACAAATCCAAATAGATGACAGAGATGAGGTAATCCTACTCAAATAAGATCAGTCATTTAAACTATATAACAATCTATGCGAACAATGATGAATGCCACATTTTAGCTTATGTAGTGTTTAGAATGGGAAGGTTGTTGAGAAAAAAAACTGAAGGTGAGATAGGGTATTATAGATCAGAATCACAAATAATATAAACAAATTGAACTACGTATGTAATATATAACAACATAATTACATATATAAAACTAATAAGTTTATACAATGTCTTTATATATTGTATAATTATTGTATGGATTTTTTTTTCTTGTCTGCATCTGATAATGCCTAGGGAACTGCCTTAAAATTAATTCAGAATAAATAATCTAAATTTTAGTATACCTGTTTCCAATATGTAGTTATTGTTACATCCGCAATGTTAACTATGAATTATTTTAACCCTTTAGCACTTGGGTGCCGCCAGCATCCATGGTTTGCATATTAACACATTTCAGACGGATATTTCTTACGCCTGCAGACCTCTGGCAATGGGATTTGATAATTATGTACATATAGTTAAGACTTTAACAATGAGATTGGTATTTAATATTCATATAAAAACATTGGATAATTCTTTCTTTTCTACCTTTGAAATGAGGCCAGCGCAGAAGGTATAAATACCTTCCCGTCCTTAAGCATCAATCGACCGAACGGGTAAAAATACCTTTCCCGTCCGAAGTGTGTCAAGTGCCACCGTTAACATGCTAATAATATAACCAATAAAATGTACTTAATAGGGCAAACCAATAGGCTTAATAAGCCTCTTGCGCGACAAGAAAATAAAATCTTATTAATCAATATTGTCAGTTTATTGTTTTTTTTTTTATATTTCAATATCTAAACCAGTCATGTTGTCAGTAAAATTAAAGAAAAATAAGTTTAAAAATGCCTAAAGTTAGCTAACATGTACATACCAAAAAACTTTTGACTGCAAATGGTTAAAATCTTTTTATTGGATCAGTGTCATGTTTTTGTTTCTTTCTGACGAATATCTGTCATTTTTTATGCACCAAAAAAAATGTAGTAAATTCATATAGCTAGATGTACCATGTTATGATAGGGAAACACATAAAATGTAGCATAGCTAAGAATATAAAATTTAATATCTAAAAAATTATATAGCCTATGATATAACTCTTGGTTTTAAGAATGGCACGACAGCGCTCATGGTGGCATGCCAATATGGGCGGCCGTCGATGGTGTCAGAACTCCTGGCTCATGGAGCAGATCCCAGTGCGGAAGATAACGACGGGTGGACGGCTCTTCTTCTAGCCGCCAAACACGGACGCACCAACATCTGCTCCGACCTCCTGGACCATGGAGCTAATATACACCAAAGGGAAATGGTAAATTATGCACACTTTTCATTTCTAGATAACACTTCAATATCTCATCCTGTATTTTTATCAAAGCGAAAATAGAAAAGTTAATTTTCAAGAAAAAGTAGTGTTAGATGTGACTGCAAGATGTGTCCTCATGTAATATCTTTGCCGTAAAAAAAGGTGTATTTTTTTTATTTAACAAAACACATACATATTTTAATGCAATGTTTTGTCAAGATTGCAAAGCAATTTGTGAATAACTTTAGGAGATTTGTGATTTTGTATGAACGAGCATTTACATTTTTATTTTTGATTTCATCAATGTATGTTTTTTGTCGCGCAGGGGGGCTGGACTCCCCTAATGTGGGCATCATACAAGGGTCATCAAGATGTTGTTAATCTGCTCTTGGAAAAGGGGGCTGACGTGAATGCTCATGGAAATTATCATATTAGGTAAGTTAGTTTATTCAATTAACGTAAATAAAATCTATTATCAAATTTCAGTTTTTTTCATGAACTCTGTACAGCTCCTTTTAAACGCCAACCTTGAGCAAGCCTGCCGGAAAGCATACGGAGTACATAACCTAGCGATCCGAATCGCCTTTTCTCTAAGGAAAGGCGATTCAGTTGTGACCATAGATTGCTGCTTGCTACTCCTTATTTTCTTAAATTCAAATGATATTCAAATGATAGATAAATTCTGTAAATGCTCAGACCTCTATATTCCTTTCCCAAAAAATATCATATCTTTGTCTGCACTGAGAAAACAATTAAAATCGTGTTCAGCATGTTTCAGAAATATCATTTTGAAGATATGTAATTATGTGGATCTGTTTCAGTTCACTGGTATGGGCGGCAGGACGCGGGCATTCAGGCATCGTGGAGCGGCTGCTGGCGCACGGGGCGCGGCCCAACAGCGGGGACAAGTACGGCACCACGGCGCTCGTGTGGGCGGCGCGACGCGGCGACGCGACTGCCGTGCGCGCTCTGCTGCAGGCCGGCGCCACACCCGACCAGGCCGGCATGTACTCCTGGACCGCCCTGCTGCAGGCCACACAAGGTTCACTTTCCTAGCCTTCTTCTCTAGCCTTCTTTCCTCCACTGCTGGATATAGGCCTCTTCCGTATCCTTCTATTTCCTTCGTTTAGTTGCTGTTTGCAGCCAGTTTCTACCCCCCACTGTGGCTATGTCAAACCATATTTTTTATTCCCCCAAGGTCTCCATCTCAATAATTTTGGTGTCCATATTGTGGGGTCCTGTCTCGCAACATGTCCACCTCATTGCCACTTAAGTCTTGCCACGCAATCCATGATATCCGTAATTTTGGTTCTTTTTTCATATTTTGAAAATGTATGTGATTACTGCTTACAAGACTAAAAAAAGAAAATTAACATTTTGCAAATATTATTCGCATATGTATATTCCCAGGTATATATTTATTAAAGCAACTGTAGTGTTCAATATGTTTATTGCTTCCTTATTTTTGTAATCATGGCTAAATCAAATCATCGGAATCTGAATTGACGTTGGATTACCACCAACAGTAAACAGATAACGCATTATGCAATTTAGTACAAAACATCAGCAAAAAATGCTAAAGACACACGACACAATAGCCCAGAAATACTGTCATTAAGTACAATTTATTTCACTTTTTGAATATTGCATTTTTATTGCTGACTTTGCTAGTTTTAACTTAGAATATTAATATTTTCATGTTTATCTTTTCGTTTCAGGAAACCATATAGAAATAGTACAAATGTTATTAGAGCACAAGCCCAATGTTAATGCTTTAGATAAAGATGGATGTACGGCTCTTGCGATAGCTTGTAAGGATGGTTATTATGAAATAGCCGCAGCTCTCCTTAATAGCGGTGCTTACATCAATATTCAGGTATCATATGATGACTCTCAAACATTATAATCTATGTATTTTGTTTCCAATTTTCCACTTATACTCCGTTTACTTCCAGGACCGTGGTGGGGACACTTGCCTTATTCACGCTGTTAAAGGAGGGCATAGGACTGTAGTTGAAGCTTTACTTAAGAAATACGCCGATGTTGATGTTTTAGGCAAAGATAGAAAGACTGCTGTGTATACTGCCGTAGAAAAGGGACAAACTGCCATTTTAAAGTTATTGTTACAATCAAACCCAGATCTTGAATTATCTACTAAGGTAAATGAATATCCTAGATTATTTTTTTAAAGTTCATGAGACTTACATTGTGACAATGAATTTTTCAACTTACACAAGCTTGTACAAGTATCAAACTAAAAGTGCTACAACCATCACTTCTAATCTCCCTCTCCTCTTCTCGATTAATTACTCTTTTACTTATACTCTGAGCTTTTTCATTTTTCATATCATAATAAACATATTCAACCATAGTGTTGAGTGCGTAGGCACCATTGCGTAGTTGGATAGATGCTCGACTACGAAACTACCGTTGCGGGTTTAATTCCCGCCAATCGCAAAATTAATTTAAAAAATATTTATGTTAAATTCATTTGAGTTATTGCGATATGTTTTTCACATCCACCCTCATACCTTTAGACATGCCTAAAAAAAAGATTTACAGGAAAGAAAGGATCATAGAATCTTGTTCAGAAAGATTATAAAATTATGTTTGCCGATTTTTTGCTACATGTCGGCAAAAATATTAATAATGTACACATTTTTATTTGTAGGATGGGGATACTCCTTTGCTCAGAGCCGTTAGGTCACGTAATGCCGATATGGTTCAATTATTATTGGATAAAAAAGCTAGAGTTAATGCCGCTGATAAAAAAGGAGATACATGTCTACACATCGCTATGAGAGCTCGCTCTAAGGTAATTTACCATATCTGACTGCTATAGTTATATACTTATCTATTTTATGTCTAAAGTTTATATCATATCAAAGTATTACATATATGTGTTCTGTTTTAGGCCATTGTTGAAATTCTCCTTAGAAACCCAAAACACAGCCAGTTACTGTATCGGCCTAACCGAGCCCAGGAAACCCCCTACAATATAGATATGAACTATCCAAAGACTATTTTAGGACAGATATTTGGAGCACGTGAGTTGCGATACAAAAACACCTTATAGCGCCGCAATATGTGTACAAAAATTGTGTTTAACATTGCTTGTCGATATTTTTAGGCCGACTGAATACAAATGAAGACAATGAAAGCTTATTAGGATATGAATTGTATAGTAGTGCTCTTGCGGATATGCTATCGGAGCCGAGCCTTTCAATGCCGATAACGGTCGGTCTGTTTGCTCGATGGGGTTCTGGGAAATCATTCCTGCTCAATAAACTTAGAGGTAATATTATGCATAGTGTGTATACTATTTTTTTGTTAAATTATCACACGTTTAATAATAATCATCATCTCGAAACTTTACACCATAGAGGTAAAGTACCCTAAAAATTATCTCATTGCTAATTCCTCTTGTAATCCCTTGCTACTGACAATCTTTCCCCTGAACCCTGCATCCTCTCTTTCCTTATCCACTACTGTAAATGACTAACATGCCCGGTGTTTTTTAACACCCCTAAGGTATATGTTTTTTATGAATACTCTGTCTTGTTAACAGGAGAACTGCTCTCCCAAGCAAATTCTTCATTGATACAGGTCATCAGTAAAAAAATGTCACGATTAATTACTAATAACAGAGTTTATAAAATTGTTAATGAATATCAAGTACGGTGTTTGAAAATGATACGGAATGCATTGAAACACATCGCTCACTCCTTTCAAGAACGTCATAAATCAAAAAACTTGATTTTTCAGGAGATCGTTTTTAAAATTTATAAATAAAATACAATGTATTAAAAATAAATATCAAGCCACTAATTAAACTTTTTACTATGCTATAGATCTTTTTAGGTAGAACCTGAAGGTTTTTTCTCCATTTGAAAAATATTTAGTATATTTAAAAAAATAATAAAATAATACATTTTCTTAAAAATACAAAAATTACACTTTCTGCTCTGTAGCGGGTAAATATTAAGTTTAAAATATGCCTCTTTTGCTGGGATATAGTACATTTCCTGGACATTCCGAAAACATGCACAACTGAAAATTGCCGATTTTTGATTTATGACGTTCTTGAAAGGAGTGAGCGACATGTCACAATGGATTTTAAGAAAAAGTGGTATTTACCAACTGAAATCTTAACACACTTGGGACAGAAAAGGTACTTCTACCCGCTTAGTCGATTGATGCTTAATGACGGGAAGGGTATTTTCACTTTCTGCCCCGGCCTCATTTCAAAGGCAGAAAAGAAGGAATTATCTAATGTTTTATATGAATATTATATACTAATCTCTTTGTTAAGGTCTTGACTATATGTACACAATTATCAAATCCCGTCGCCAGCGGTGCACAGGCGTAAAAATACCCATCCGAAATCTGTTAACATTTCACTCAAAATGGTCAGGAGACATTCGAAATGTGGGTATTCTTCGACTTCCATGGGCAGCAATGAAAACTAATGATGGTGCTATGTCTCTCGTCTGAAATGTGTTAATTGAAAATGAATGTGGATTATTTATCGAGTGGGTGTTCTTGCAGAGGAAATGAAGAACTTTGCCCGGCAGTGGGTGGAGGTGGGGTGGAGCTGGAACTGGGCCGTGGGCTGGGGAGTGTGGCACGCGGCCATGCTGGGCGGGCTGCTGGCCGTGCTGGTCGGCGCCTCCTGGCTGCTGGCCGTGGCCCTCACGGCCCTGCTCTTCGTGCTCCTCTACGTCCTGTTGCTCGCCCTGTGGTACGCCAGTCTCAAGTGAGTCAACACACAAACCGTCGCTTTCACTCAGAAAAGGATTAACCAACATAATTTTTTTTCATTCAAACCCTTACCCACACTCCAACGGTGCATAGGGCACTGCATCGTATAAATGCAGTGTTATCTTGATTGTTAACACATGAAGGAAAGGTGATCGGCCCTCCGCTTCAGGTACCAGTCCAGTGTTATATTGAATAAATATTAGAATGAAAAAAATCACTTACATTTATTTGACCCCCCCCTCCTGATAATCTGAGAGTGGATATTACAATTGTTATGTGTGCTAAGGTGTTCAAGAAAAATGTAAAGCACCAGTGAGGCGATGTTTTGTTTAAATGGTGCTATATAAATTACAACATCTCCAAATACTTGTTCACAAATCCGGATTTTCTCCGCTTAGGAGCTATTTTAAACAATTTTGACATTTTTTGTCCACCCCCATGGTGTAATCGTTAGCATGCTTAGCTACCGTGCTGGAGGTCCCGAGTTCGATTCCCAGATTCGATACACTCTAATATTTATTTAATTTTACCCTGGACTAGTCCCTGAAGCGCAGAAGTTGCCTTGCCTTCGTGTAAGAAACAATAAAAATAACACTGTGTTAATATGATGCAGTGCCCTATGCACCATTGGGTGCGGACAAGGGTTAGAAAAAAATTGTATAAATTAGCCAATACAATACTGTGTTATTATTTATTATTATGTTATTATTATTATATATTATTATACTGTGTTATAGTAAGCATTGATTGATTTTGTGTGTTTTTTTCCAGATATGAATGGTCTTGGCCTTATTCTGTGATGTTAGCTTTAAGTCACAAATTTAATTCCCTGAAATTAGTGCTACAAGTAGTTTTCTGTCACCCGCCGGGTCCCCAGTGTTCACATTCTCTACCTGCTCAACCTATAAGGTACGTGTGATCACATCGCATTGCGTATCCAGCCAATCTAGAGTTTTATTACTAAATATTCACTTATTCTGTTACAGATTTCACTTTACGGATCAAGCGAAAAGTAGTACTCACGAGGGGGAAGCCTCCGTTATACAAATGATAGTTAGTTTGTCGGAAGCGCTTGAAAATCAGTACGGTCGGCTGTGTACAAGACTTTACCGGGCTTTCAGGCCAAAACCTATACGAGCTACCGCCGATTGGAGGTATATTTTATTCTTCGCCACCTGAATTTTCATCATAGTACTTCTTAGATAATGTTTTTAAATATGTATTTTTCTTTTTTTTTCTAGGTGGCGTAGAATTTGTTGCATTCCTCATGTTATGACATTTGAACTGTGCTTTATATTTGTCATATTAGCTATATCTATGTTAGTCGTATATTTAAGAGATGGTCAGTCTGATCCGCAGTAAGTACAATTTCATATCCATGTAATGAAATAAAGTTTTTAATAAACATCCATTAGAATTTCCACAATTTCTGAAACAAAAACTCTTACTACTTCATTATCTACACTTACCTAAAAAATGTTTTGTATTTATTTTGCTTTTTTCAGAACTTTGAAAATTCAAGAAGGTATACTGATCGGGCTAGGTTCAGTTTTAGTCTTGACAGCTGTGGCCAATCTGTATACGTGGGGACGCATCGGCGCCGCTCTCATACTCTCCCCGCGGGCACATCTCAAGAGGAGTGTGGACAGGCAACCGGAAGGCTTCCTTCAAGCTCTCAGGCCCGAAGTTACACTGCTCACAGACATGGTAACTTTTTTGATTCACAATAACTTTAATTTTATTTATATCGGTCCATCAACCCTTACTCATGTCCCGCTAGGTGAGAGTCCCCTTCATTCTGGCCATTCTTTTAACTCTGGATCTTCCTTAACCACTCCCTTCTAGCAATATTAACACATTGTTCTCGGGCGGTTTTTTCATCAACCCCAACGTTAATTTTAATCGCACAGTCTGCTGCCCGACCCTCATTATACTAATTACAAATAACCATAAACCTAATTCTGATCTGAACAATGTTTTTTTGGTGTCTCTCGCGCTCTACCAAAAGTAAGCAAATAGTACGCTTATCAGCGTCTCCCGCTCTCTACCAATAGTATGTTAAAGACGCTTTTAAGCGTTTACTGCAAATAATGTGTTAACAATATCATCCGCCGATCGCATTGGTTGTCAACTAAAATTTCTGGATCCAGTTCTAGGTGACTACTCCAGAACTTTTTTTCTCCACCTGCTATCCCCTCCAAACTACAGACACTGTCGACAATTTTTATTCTTCTCCAAATCTCGATATTTCTGATTTGGTCTCGAATAAAGATTCCAATAGCGTAGCAGATTTCATCTCTCTGTGCCACTTATTAGCCTTGTGAGGGTCTATTTCTCTGTAGACAAACTTCTTACAACATTTTGAGTGTGTCCAAATACTTGTTCACAAAATCTGGATTATCTCCAATTACAGGAGTTATTTTCATATTATTTTTTGACATCTCATCAAAGATGAAGAAGAATATGGAAGTCTGGGCATTTACGGGGCTTACGACCGTCATAGGCTGGTTTAAGTGATCACTTTACACACGTGTAACATTCACCAATTCTACCCATTATTGACAACCACACTACTCAAATTCTTGGAAGTTCTATATATATGAACCAATTTAGAAACCTTGTTCATGAATCACTAGAACTAATTAACTATTAACTATTAGTTCTAGTGATTCATGAACAAGGTTTCTAAATTGGTTCATATATATAGAACTTCCAAGAATTTGAGTAGTGTGGTTGTCAATAATGGGTAGAATTGGTGAATGTTACACGTGTGTAAAGTGATCACTTAAACCAGCCTATGACGGTCGTAAGCCCCGTAAATGCCCAGACTTCCATATTCTTCTTCATCTTTGATGAGATGTCAAAAAATAATATGACAAACTTCTTGTAGACTTGATCACTTTTGTATGCTTTCGACAGTTTCCCAAATGCTTCACTATATTATGCACATAAAATGCAACTAAATTATTCATCACTTTCTACTATTCCCGGTGGAAATCAGTAGTCGTAGTATTTATTTTATTTAAAAAGACTATTCTGTATTGGTTTTATGATTTATTTTAATATTTTAGGTGAAATGTTTGGATGCCTTTACTGGTCAACAGACTCGTTTAGTCGTCGTTGTGGACGCGCTAGACAGTTGTGAACAAGATAGAGTTCTTATTGTACTGAATGCCATCCACACTCTCTGCTCTGATCAACACAGTCCCTTTGTCATCATACTGGCCATAGACCCGCACATCATCAGCAAGGTAAGCACCGACCTATAATGTTCAACCAGTGCCTTCTATATCAAATACAAGCCGTTAACTAAGTTTGGAAACATTACATAAATTATTTTTGAAAATGTCATTTCTACTATATTGTCATGTCAACAAAAGTTAAGATTTTTTTTACATTTAGATACATATTTGGTGCTCTATGTGAAGTATGCCCTTTTGCAATATATTCTTTTTCTTTCTATAAATGTAAATACATTCTTTGTTAAATATTAATTTAAATGACAATAGCGTATTTCTTGGTTATTAAGCAGTATATCAAGCTTATTCCTTGCCCATTTCCAGGCACTTTGATACTGAAATTTTGTAATTTAAGTAATGATCAAAATAATTTTGAATATTGACACGTGACAGTTATATCAGTATTCATATAAAAAAAAAATTACGTCACATGGTTTTACAAACATAGCACTCCAAAGATGCCACCGGTAGTAGTAGCACAAGAAATGCGATTAACATATGGCATAACCCAAAAATACACTATCAGCATCTCAACGGCTGTAAAAATCTAAGAAATTCATTGATCAATGTTGACAAATACTTATACACAAATGTATATACTTTCAATAAATCAAATGTGATATTTAAATTAGTTGACAGCAATGGATTACATACATAGTTTCCAAACATTTGCAGCATGACGTTGTATTGATTTACTAGGAGGCACTGTATAATACATAACACACGTGTTTGTTGTGTATTATATTTATAATAATGTGTATTATACATATAGAAATCTATTCAGTGTTGTTAAATCTTTTTGTATGTCCTGACAGGTGGTTTGGGAGGAGGTTAGTTCAGACTGATAGTACTTTGACTTCGTTAACTTGTTTTATTATTTTGTCGGTTTGCGTTTTAAATCATCTTGTGACTAATTCTTAAATGTATCAGATATTTTCCATATTGCCATCTGTAAATTACTTGAATAATTTTTAGAATATGAATTTATTGTGTGGAATAATTTGCTGCTATCAAAAATAGAAGAATCACATTACGTAACTACATTTTTCATTTTATATGCACATGTATATTGATATATATTTCCAGGCTGTCGAAGTCAATAGTAGGAGAGCATTTTCCGAAAGCAATATTGGAGGTTGGGACTACTTAAAGAATATGGTACAGTTGCCATTTTATCTACAGAACTCCGCTCTTCGGAGAGTTAAAATAGCTCAACAAACTTCACAACGAAAATTACAATTATCTGCTCTTTCTGGAAATGATGAAATTTCAGCTTCGCTGCAGAGATCGGTAATTATTAAATATTTTCTTGTGTTTTATTTAGTTTCGCATTCCAGGTGCCATTGATATAGAGTTATTAAAAAAAAAAGACTTTTATCCGCATTATCATGTACTATATGAATAAAGAAAAATTGTTACTTTTCATGAAAAATTGTAACACAAGGGTAAATAATGATTAATGGAGTTCTAGTTATAATTATGATTAATCTTAAGTCATAATAATAAAGTAATCAATTTAAGATTGCTCCCCAAGATGGCCTAAAATTTATTCTATTTATTTTTGCTTTATCCATTTTCGAACCCTCTTTTTTTCTATCATAAACCACCAATTGTAATTTTTTTTTATTTATTTCATTATCCCACATATTCCAACAACCAAAATTTGCAATTTTTAATATTTTTCCTGATATCTAAATCTCGAGAAACCCTGTACAAATATGTTCAAATATCAGACAGAGTATCATGAAATTTTTCTCCTGTTAAATTCTGTTTTGCGCATAATGATAGTATTCACACAAGGGGTCGATTTGGTTTGATTTCTGAAATTAATAGGAGGTTTAGATAGTTTTATACCCTTTTTTTTTAATTACGAGTTGTATGCTGCAGGTATCCGCTAGGCGTCTCTCATCAGCCTCTGAACTCATGTCGAGTCAGGAGAAACTCAAAGGGCTCGGTAATAGCGGAAGCACAAGAGGTGCTAGGAAACTCAAAATATCCGAATCGGTCGCTTCTTCCATGAATTCCAACCTGCACAGAGTGGGACTGTCCAGCGGTCCCGCTGATCTTAATAGGTGATTATTCTTACTTATCCGCCTCACTGACTGCCCAGGACTGACTGGGAAGAATGTGATTAACTGAATTCTTCCAATGTAAGTGATATTTTAATATTTATTTTGAATGTTCTGTTCTCAGAGTCCTTTTAACTGATGACTACTTTAGTGATGTCAATCCGAGAAGTATGCGACGTCTTATGAATGTTCTCTATATTACTGGTGAGTTCTTTATGTGCGTAAACAGCACCACTTAATCACCTAATTATTATGAATACATAGCAATAAATAACTGTGTAATATGAACACACTTCGGACGGGAAAGGTATTTCTACCCGTTTGGTCAATTGATGCTTAAGGACGGGAAGGGTATTTTTACCTTCTGCGCTGGCCTCATTTCAAAGGCAAAAAAGAAGGAATTATCCAATTTTCTTTATATAAATATTATATCCCAATCTCTTTGTTAAGGTCTTAACTATATGTACATAATTATCAAATCCTGTCGCCAGCGGTCCACAGGTATAAAAAATACCCATCCGGAATGTGTTAAGTTCAAACACTACCTCCCTCGTATACATGATTTAATGTATTGTTGTGTAAATGTGTCTTTTTGCAGGTCGATTATTGAAAGCGTTTCAAATTGAATTCAACTGGCATAATTTGGCTTCTTGGGTCAATCTCACAGAACAATGGCCTTTTAGAACATCTTGGATCATTCTGCACCACGAAATGTTCGAGGAGCACATTGAAGACAGCACATCACTCAAACAAATATATGACAAGTAAATATATTTTTTTAAAGCATCACATTTATTTGTAGTACTGTCACTCTAGTATTTTTGGCATAAGTATTGTAAAATGTCCGACGTCAGATGTCACTCTTCATGTCGTTTCATTTTTCTCATATTGGTTCAAAATGAAAACGAGCTAGAAGGATAGATGATCATACAATTGTAAAAAATAATAATAAGCTTTATAAAAGTATTTTTATGTATTTTGCAACATTTTAAAAAGACTACGTATTACATATATAAAATTTGGCTGTTTTTACCACATAGACCATAAACAACGTACAATAATTTTCTATATGTAGGTACAGTAAAAAATTGTCTTTAACTAATCGCTATAATTTTTTTTTTATCCTTCTTTGAAAAATATGTTTTTTTAGAATTTTTGGCACATCTATTCCCAGCTCCGAAAAATATAGGATGGGAAATGATAGTTGTCGATGGAAGATAATAAGGAACTGTTTAATACATTTTTATCACTTTTATCGCTTATCTATAGATATGCTTTCTGTCAATTATCAGTGTCGGGCTGTGGTCCCGTGGTTAGTGTTGCGGACTCTTAAGTCAGAGTTTCTCGGTTCGAATCCACTCTACCACAATATGATACCTATTTCTAATAATGAACCGCTTAGGCTCACAGAAGCAGTATGAAATTGAAATATTTGTGTAAATAATAAAAATACAAATATTTCTCTTTTTCAACAAAAAATAACATTGTGATATTGTCATTATTTTCAAATTGATTGTGATTATTTCCACTTTCAGAGTCCGGCCAAATATTCCAATACTTCGAGAAGCCGAACCCTTGATGGAACTCGATAGGGACGAACGTAAACTTGATGTGTTTTTAGGCTTCCACAGAACTAGTTTACTTGCCGCAGACCTTAAAATTTTCCTTCCCTTCACAATCAACTTGGACCCTTACATCAAGAAAGTTATCAAAGGTGGTTATCATTTTGAGATAAAAGTAATTTTAAAGTGAGATAAAAGTAATTTTAAATGAGTATCATTTTTTTGCTATGTTTTATAACTCAAGTATCTGATTCATCCTCTCAAATAGATAAAATGTCTCTTGCAGATGAACAGCAGCACTATGCCATAGATAATAACGATTCACCCGTTGTTAATCACCCTGTGATCCCACCCAGACCCTACAACAACCCTAAATTATATCACCGAAAACAGGTTTGTATTTTAAATATGTCATCGCATACGTAATGTAACCGAAAATCTTTTGTGTTATTCGTAAATTCAAATTTTACTACAAGAAATTAAATGTAAAATTAATTTATTATGAATGAATAGGAAGTTAAGAATTTGAACCTTTGCGACATATCACATTGAATCGATTAATATTTAAATGACGTATTTTGACATAATAATATTTAATCATAAAACATATTGACACTGCATACTGAAACAAATGTAATCGCATTTTAAGTCCTTCACACAATAGTTTTATTTTTATTTTGTCATATCGCTCACTCCTTTCAAGAACGTCATAAATCAAAAAACTTGATTTTTCAGGAGAATGTTTAAAGAAAGTTTAAAAATATAATACAATGTATTAAAAATAAATATCAAGCCACTTATTGAACTTTTTACTGTCTTTTCTATCTTTTTAGGTAAGACCTGAAGGTCTTTTCTCCATTTGAAAAATATTTAGTATATTTTTAAAAAAATCTAACAATACCTTTTCTTCAAAATACAAAAACAACACTTTCTGCCCTGTAGCGGGCAAATATTAAGTTAAAAATATGCCGCTTTTGTACATTTTCTGGGCATTCCGAAAACATGCACAACTGAAAATTGTCAATTTTTTATTTACGACTTTCTTGAAAGGAGTGAGCAATATATTTTTAATCCCTTGTCGGATGTTGATATGTACTAACAATACTACCGAAAACTTATTTTAAAAAAAAATCAATTGTTTTTGATAATGGAGTTTTATAAAATGATGTTGTTGCAGCAACGTACCCCAACTCTGCCGCCCATCTATGGGGGCGGCACCCCGGGGGCGTGGCCCAGCTGGCCGGATTCCTCCCCTGGACCCCCTACTGGACCCCCCGCCGGACCCTCCACTCCAGCCCCCACACACCAACCCTTCAACTACACACAACTTCACGTAAATATTGCATTATGAATTACTACTTTAAATTACTACGGTTAATGTCGGCGTCGTGCTCTGTCTTGTTTTTTGTCTGATTATATCGCAATCTCAAGAATAGGATAGAGGCACAAATCAGCGGTCCAAACTCAAAACACAGTAAGGGACATTTTTTTGCAGTACGTTTTTTTTGCATTTTTGGACTAAGTAGATTCTATTTACTTAGTCTAAAAATGCAAAAAAAAAACCTACAAAAAAAATGTCCATTACTGTGTTTTAAGTTTGGACAGCCGAAAGACGTTCAGATTTTCAAAGCTTTTCAGTTGCTAATAGTGTTTTTCTGAGTCATGATGCCATGTTTAGATGCGTGTAATAAATTTATTGAGAAAATAGTTAAAACCAAAATATATATTACATATTATATTGATTATAAGACACATGTATTTTTTCGTAATTTAATTCATCTTATATTTAATATTAACAAAAAAAATACCATGTAAATTTATTACAAAAATATTAAATAAAACAATTTTATTTTGTATTTTTGTAATAAAGTTTGTTTTTTATTTAGAAAAAGGGGTATTTTGATGTTACATAAATGGTACATATTTAGAATCATCAAAAATTAAAAATTATTTTACCTGTATGTTGAAAATTTCCCATTATGTTTAAAATGTGATTTTGCTTCCAGCCGAAAATATACAGTTTTTATGTAGTAAATTTATAGTAAATATGTAGTAAATTTCTGATAAAATTCAACAAAATATTATTATCTGTTTACTGTCTATGAATAGTTTATATGTATTTTTAATAAAATGATTTTCAGGGAGAGTTGGGTGATGTATACCTGTCGAAGTTGGGAGTGAGTGGTGTTTGTTCTCTGGTAGAAAGAGAGTTACCCTCTGCAGCTAGCGCCATCACAGCACTTCTCAGACAACATAACATTTCTGGAAAAGTTCTTCTTCATTGCGACTTGAATGACCTCAAACAGGTGAAATAGTCTCATTGGATATTTACCAGTACTCATTATTGTCACCTAGGGATTAAATATTTTCATTCATTTATTCGGCAGTCACTTTGCGGTAAAATCTATCCATTTTTAATTAATGTTTTACCTAGTAAATACCACTATTTCTTAAAATCTACTGTGACACGTATTTCAATACATTCCGCATCATTTTCAAACATTCAAACATTTATTGTTTGAAAATGATGCGGAATGCATCGAAACATGTGTCAAAGTGGTATGTATTTACTTAGTAAAACATTAATTAAAAATTCAATATTTTTTATACAAAGTCATAATCCATCACTTCAAAACTAATCATTACCTTTTACTTACCGAAATTGTAAAACTTATGAATCTTTTAACTAATTTTCCAGGTTTTGACTCTCAATTTCGGTGATTGGGAACTTTTCAAACTGTTAATACTAAATCTAAGGGATCTGGAATCCGGAATGCCTCTGATCAGTAATATTAATATGCCAGGTAACTTATACTCATAAACAAACTACTTTCATATAAGACATTTTTGTTGTTTACTTTTGTTTTTTTATTATTTTATTTTAGAAAAAGAACGAATGGAAAAGGAACCTAAATTACGAGTGACACATGATCCACCTAAGAGCAAACCTTCAAACATGGAAAAACAGGTAAATGACTTTAAAATATCTCGTAATTATCAATCTCAAATACGATTAATTGGGTTTGAATGCAAAAATCGAAAATTAGATTTGAATTCGGAAATGCAGTTGTATATACCAGGTATAATGTAAAACTTTTCAGAGGAATCAATATTTTTTACTGCGGGTCTCGTTCCATCAACCTATGCTATATTATAAAGCAAGTCCATCGATAAATTAATACCTCACTAAGGCCATCTCCCTGACTGCAACAATTTAAAAATAATAATATAATATTGGAACTGCAGTTATTACTTGCCTTGCTTATACTGAATATATAAACATTACAAGGCTTAAATATTACAGCGAAGAAAAAAAGTCTAACCAACTTTTGTTTGAAGATTGGGTAGGATATTCAGGTGTGGACCATTCCTAGGAACTTCTTAGTTTTACAGAAAACTCATCAGGAGAAGACGGACTGTCATTTGCTTCTCATTGCAAGTCTCCCATGACTCCACTCCTCCAACAAACAACTTAACAGCTGCTCATTTGCAGCTGTTATGTTGTTTGCAACAGCTTCCCTGCTAGGATGCCGAGATTTAAAGCTTCTTGCACAATAAATGTAGTGTTAGAGAATCGGGTTTCTTAATTGATTGAACTAAAAATATCTACCCATAATAATTCCAATTTTAAAACAACAAAGGTTTGCATAGATAGCAATTTACAAAATGACGAACCCTTGTTGTTCCGAGATCACGTAATATATGTAGTTACACTTGTCACAGCCTTATTTTAATAATATGTAGTAACAAAGTTATTTCTTTTTTTGTTATTTGCACTTTTACTTGGATAGAAGTATGGGCTGGAGTACCAGGAATATCAGGTAAAAGAATATGCACTAATGAAATGGGACGATTATGTAATTATTTATGTAGTTTTAATTTTCATAATCATAAATGTAAATGATATCTATAGGAAAACTTCCTTGCATCGAATTTGAAGGGACTGGTGACAGAAGTATATATATTTATTTTTTAAATTACCTTTTGTTCATATAGTTATTGCTCCAGTCTCATCTAATATTGCTTTGATTCACAGCAATTCATGGAATAATCCATTAACCATAGACTTTATATTGACACTGAAAATCTGAAGTCGTAGTTCTATTTTTATATATATGTACATTTTTATTTTTTTAAATTTCGATAGTACTGCGGTAGTTTATAGAAATGTTTGCTAGCTACACGCTGCTATACAGAGGTCACTGTATGTGATGGATATGTACACAAAAAAATGTAATAAATAAACATTCATTATTATTCACTTACGTTATTAGCTAAAAAGATAGAGGTAATGGTTTGTTTCAGGTAACGCTGGAGGAACAAATGATATGCGGAGCATTGCAGACTCTCAACGAGGAGGCCTTAGAGGATGTGTTACTGGGCGACCCTGTGGCCACAGGTGAGATCCCCTCTCCGCTGCCCACCATAGTGGAGCACCACCCCTCCCCCGTCCCCACCATCACCACCCAGTACTTCCCCACCGACAACATGCCCGCCGCTGCACTAACCATCCCGCAACTCTGCATGCCTAGCGATCTAACCCCCGAGGACTCGTCCCCCGACGAACTGGAGGAGTTCTCCCTGTCGCACGTCGCCACCCGAGACACCCTCAAGGTCAAGTTTGACAACTCCGCCCGAGACGAGAAGAACTTCGAGCCGGTCGTGATCATCATGCCCGCCGAACACAACGACCGCACTTTTGTCAGGTTACCTAATGACTACGACGCGGGAGACACTCAATTTTAGTCGGTCTCAACACTGACAACTGCCATTTTAAACTTATTTTCTTTGTGAAAACTTTCACTAATTTATAAAAAAAAACCTTTATTTAGTATGCGTAGAAATAGATAGATAGGTTCTACAGTATAAGCTCATGAATTCGAACAATCAGTAATTGGAAAATATTTTGAGATTTTGACACCTACAATAATTTTTCATGCAAATCTTTCAATAATTTGAAAAAGTTAGATATATTTCAAAAAATATTTTGACCGAAATTCAAAATAAAATAACAAAAAACAGCATAATTACTGTTTTCCTTTTAAGTTGATTTAAATTCCAATCGCGTAATTTTGCCCTCGACAAAAAACATATTTTTTATTTAAAATTTGCTGATTTAAAATATTTCTCTAGGCACTTAGATTTTGAAGGAATGAGCTTTTACTGTATTGAGTTTTGATACAAAATAATATTGTTTGTATTATAAAAATATTTAGTAAATCTTTTATTTATTATTTACATATTTCTTATGTTTTTTTTTTAAATAAATATTTAGAAATTTACCAAAATCAGTATTATAATTTATAAATTAGATTATTGCATGTTGGCTGGTGGCAGTTGTGTATTGTCTGTTCAACGTTTTCATAGAAAACAAAATATTTTACTTATCATATTGCAAACTTTTAAATGCTTGCAAAAGCTATTTATGTAATGTGGAAATTAGTCCATTGAACAGTTTCTTCTCGGTTATATTTTGACATCGTTATAATTTATTTATGATGATAATTCCATAAATAATTTATAAGAATTATTTATAAAAATCATTAATAAAAATTATCTAGTCCATTTTTTTTTTAATTACATCATAAATGTGCTCAAAAAATTATTGGATTTGTTCATAGTAGTCTGATTTCAGATTAGTATTGATACATTTAAGTTCACTCTGAATAAACTTTTTTGAATAAAAAATATTATCCCGCTTTGTATAAAAAAAATTGTTTGTGTATTTCAAAGTCTAGTTTCCAGTATGTAAATTTTGAAAGAGTTATATTGTACTTATGTCAATTATAGTACCATTTTACTTATGGTATTGTATTCCATACCTGGTGATAATAATGTGTGATATATACGAATTCCAAGCTTTGTGTCAATTGGCTATGTTTACTTTAAATATATTTTTCTTCTAGTTTTTAGTCAATAAATCCTCGTTATTTTTTAAGTTCTGAGTTCTATTTTTTTATTTCAGTGTCTATAGGAATGAAGGCAATTTTCTTTAATATAAGCTTTAATGAATGTTTTTAATTTTCATTGTTTGCTGTTGAAAATTGTTTATATATTTTTTACAGTTTAAAATTTATTGATTAATAAATTGAAAATATAAGATGTTTACAATATTGTTACATTTATTCAATTAATATTATCTGTCTGCATAATAAAATTGATGTTTTTATTTCAATTTTTTTTTCTTTGGGTGTTGTGTTTTGTAAAAGTTTGTCGATTTTGTGTATGTAGATATAACTGACCTGGATTTAAAGGTGTTGGTCGGTGAATGTTTTCTGGCTTCAATGGAAATACAATTTTTGTTTGCATTTAGACACAATTTTTCTGTATTAAAGGGTTGAATATACAAATTTCTTTTGTTTTGTATCGCCAGCATATATTATTTTTATAATAATAAACTTTAATAAACGCTTAATGTTGAGTTTTATTTTATTTGGTGGCTGCATGAAAACGCATGTTTTATTTTTGATATAATATGATAACTAATAATATGTCCACTTTTTCTACTATTGTATTTGGTCTAGAAAGTCGGTGGGAATAATAAATTAATGCTTTATTCTTTGTGAATAGACATTGATATTGTTTTTACAAGATTAAAAATTTTACATTCCTATCATGTGTCGTTAGCATTTTTTCCCATCTGTACTAATTTGAGTACTTAAGTGTTCTGAAGTTAGCCTTAGTAATAATATCTGAAACATTGGTAACAAATGTTAACAACACGGCATAATATCCCAGAAAAATAGTGTTGGCATTTAAAAATATTACTTCATTTTAATTAAAAATTCTAGGTTTGATATTTTTACTGGCAACAATCAAATATGTTTCTCTATTCCATGGTCCGGGTTATCATAAACACACATGTCAATTTATTCTGTTAGATAAAAAATTCATCACTTACTCATATTTTATATTAAAATACACCTCTCATAGTGGTTATGGATTGGTTCTCAATTATTATTGAATTAAACAGAAATCAATTGTTTAAGAATGATTTAATAATGCCTTTTTTATTTGAGAGTTATACACTTATCCCTTGTTTTAATTAGTTTCACTTTAAATTGATGAAGGAAAAAGCCGTTCTGGGTAGACATCGGGACCACTGCCTAAACATCTACTTCAATCAGCATGCTCCACACTAAAGATTAAGTTGGTAGAGTGAACCATTGGATCAAAAAATAAATAAGGAAACAGTTAGCATTATCCCAAGTACCAAACTCAAAAGAAAATTTATTCATATTTCAGATGAACTTGTACTCTTTATGACAAAAAAGATGAATTTTAAAATATGTATTCAGATGAGCTATTAAATTTTAATGAGGCATTAAAAGTATTTGCGCATTGTATCAATAGATATCCAAAGACTCAAAACAGTAATTTTAACCAATAAATTTATAAAGGCATTAAGTAAACGATAAAGCCATATTTATTATTTTCACATGATCTTATTAAGTTGAAAAAATCGTCACCTTTGTAATATATAGTAAAAACCTTAAAATAATTCAATATTTTTTGGTTTTGGTGGACATGCTTTGCATATTTTTATTCATAATTTAGTTTCCCTAATGTTAATGATACATTACATATACAAATGACACCTGGCGTTGGTAAATATCTCATTTTTTAGTAATATCATCTACAACTCTTGACATTTGACTGGCAAATTACTGCTATAACTGACTGAAACAGTATTAAACCCGCCTCCCTTTTCTACCCCCCCCCCCCTGGATGCTATGCATATTTTCCATGACTATAGCGAGTGTCATATCTATATATAATTATTCAATTGCTAATGTGAAGAGAAAGATTTTAAAAAAAGTATATTGCTTTAATGTTTCTTTATATTGTTTATGTCTTACAAAATGTATCTTATTAAATTCTGTGAAATGCAGAGATTGGACAATCTACCTATAGTTTGGAATAACTCATTAAAAATAATTATCATTCTTCAATAGCTGAATTTAACAGAAATGCCAATTTTATACTTAATTATCTTTTATAATGTACATATAAGATCATAAAGAATTGTTCTTACCACGTTTCAGTCCAAGATGAAATGAATCTTAAAACAGTTCCAAATGCTTAAATGGAACTGTTTTAAGATTCATTTTCAAAACAATTGTCTTAATACATACATATATACACTGCGTATAAAATTTGTTTGAATATTCTGCACATAGTGTACAAAGGTAATAAGGTAACACGTAGATAAACAAAACTAATTTTGAGTATGTACAAACACCATAGAACATTCTATATGATTGACTATCATTGTTTTATGATCAAAGATTGTGCTTTATCAAGATATATCAAAATCACATGATCAATCGGTTTTCTTTGATTTCATTATCAAGATTTGATTTCATATTCATTATCATACAATATTGGATTACTATCAAGATTGTTCTTATTTTCTTTTTATTAAATAAATTGTTGATATTTTATATGATGTATTTTGGTCACTTTCAGCAATATTGATTCCATATTACCCCATTAACAGTATCAGGAAGTTACGACTTTGTTGTATGTTAGGTGTTTTTTTTAAAATATTTTAACTTTGTTATAGATAACAAGGAATTTCACATTTCCCTCTTTTCCTTTGTTTCCTTCTTACTGTATTCCATACTCCTGTACCTTTAATACTTATTGATAATTATAATTTTTTCACATTTGTACTATAAATATTTTATGTAATTTTACTTGCATTATTACTTCTTCTATTTATTTCATGTTTGGATGTATTCAATTAGTGTTTTTTAATATCAAAAGCTCATATCTTAATTTCAGTTTCAGATGAAAGTGACGCTCTCCAATTGGTGCTCTTGGCACCGGGAGGTAGTTGGCAAGCATCCTCGCCACCGCCTTCCCTAACTTCATCACCACAACTTCCAAGGAAATCTGATCCCTCAATTCTCAAACCAAAGGGAAGCTTCAAATCTACTTCCAAAAAGCATGTTTCTATTAACGAAAAAGGTTTAAGTTATGGTTCTGAAACCAGTCTTAAAAATAATGATTCAACAACCGTAATAGTTAAATTTGAGGATGAAACTGTGAAATCAAACACGCCACTTTATTTTGTGAACCAACCAACTCAAAATAAATTTGATTTTGACTTTCATAAAACCAGTAAAATTGCTAACCAAGAAATATGCAAAGTTTTTCAGAATAACAAAGATAAAAATTCCCATAAGGATAGTTCCTTGCATACTTTACGAAACCAAACAGATATTGACAAATCCAGCATGATTCAGCATTCTAGTAACCAAGAAAATTTTAAAGAAAGTGATGATAAAAATGAAAAGGTATTTAGAAAATTGTCCATGAGTGAAAATATGGAAAACGACCCTGAGATTGCAGACAGGGGAAATTCTAAAAAGAGACCATCTTCACTGTTATTGTCAACCGATGATCAATGTCTCCAACTAGGAAAAGAGTATATAGCAATTCGATCCAGGTCCGCTGAAGATAGCACTCCGCGAGTTGAAGGAACTGCAGAAAATTCAACAGAAAACCTCAAGAACCAACCTAGTGTTACTGAAAACACCGCTCAAACTTCCAGTGTAGAATTGATAAGTCGCCTAAAAGAAAAAATTTTCAACAAAGGCATTTCGAATGAAAGGAATATAAAATCTGGAGAATTAGAAAGTGACGATGAATCTACACCTTTAGTTTCATCTGAGAGATCATCTCCTTCCATTTCTATCAAAGCGCACAGAAATTCTGCCGAGGAAAAAGTTGTCACACCTCGAAGGCTTTCTACCTCGAGTAGTAGCAATAGCTCGAAAGATCTGTCACCATTGAAAAATGATAAACGGCGAAAATATGAAACTCATCAATCGCAAAAAGTATTTTCACCTGAAAAGCACGACTGTAATATATCTGACGCCACTATAAGTGTCGAATTCAGTCCTACCTCTGACCATAGTTCGAGTGAGTCCCATGTTTTCAATCCATTAGAAGATGGTAACTGCGATATCAAATTCCATGACATTTTGCCTAATAGCAATGAAATATATTTGAAAGAGCCTAAATCGGAAAATCTTGAGAGTCCTCGTAATAAACGAGTTAGCTTTGTTTCAACTTCTAGGAGTACAGATTCTTTCAGTAGTTTGCTAGAACCTCACAGCATGAATGTATTATCACGCGGAAACTCCGATGCCAGTCTGAAGAGTAGCTACTTATGGCGTCAAGACGCTGTCGATGATCAAGAAGATTGGAAAAATCCAGAATCATCAGTTTAATTTTATAAATAACATTTTCACTTTTACACTATTCACAAAACTCATTTTCATTAATACTTATTTTTTTATGATTTCCATAAGGGTACCTTTACGTAAATATTATATTTTTATTACATCATGTTTTTATGTACTTAAAATTCTTATTAAATGTAGAGTTCCAGTATTTTACTGCATTTATTTGTGATATTATACTTTAAAAAACCTATGTTAATAAATAAATTACACATACATACTTTATATTTAGTTTTATTTTAACAATTACCTTATTTTATTAAATATACCCTTTCCAATAGGCAAAATAAAAATTCTTCACTTTTAGGTGATTTTTTATGTTTTTCAGGTCATAATACGACAATGCCTGCAATCTCTTTTAACTTCTTCACAAAGTTGTTTGGTTTTTCTTTTTTTCCTTTTTTATTTTCCCTTTATGGTAGTGTTCAAATCGTCCTGCTCTTGTATATGTCCAATCATCTTCCTTCTTTTTTTTCAATTATTTCTCATAATGTCCTTTTTTCATTTACTTTCCCTAAAACCTCTTAGTTTGTCGCTTTTTCCATCCAGTTAACTCTTCCCATTCTCAAACACCACAACTCAAAACATTTCTAATCTTTCTCTATCCCTCCTAGTCATCGTCCTAGTTTCGATATACTCGAGACATGTTTTAATAAATTTCCATATATTTTTTTAGCTATTTACGCAATGGAAATTAATATTTTCTTATTATATATGCCCGTTAAGGTATACCTATTCCAGTCTTTTAAAATATAAAAACAAATAACAATCCAATCCTTTCAGTTATAATGTATGGCATTGATAAGATATTTAAAGTAAATACATAATTCATAATACACAATTATATTAGATGTTAAATGGGGAATAATATTGTATTATGTTTGTCTCTGTAGTGTAATGGTAAGCATATTTACAGTGCTGGAGGTTCAAAATAGGTATATCAAATAGTTCAGTGACTCTAATACTTATTTAATATTACCTTGGGCTGGTACCCAAAACCTTGGCTTGCTAGGCTTGACAGTCCCAGTTTCTAGACAAAATCCCGGTGTCCGGGCCGGTTTACTTCACGTCTTATTATATGCTTGTGACATTTATTATTACTACTGGTTTAGGTTCCTAATCAGTAACCATTTATTCATAGCATTGACAATGAAACACCCTTAAAACCCGCCAAGAGTGTGTACCCTTAAATATCCGCGATGCTGGGGGCATTCCAGTGTCCCAGTTAAACATTTCTGAAATCTGGCAATCCTACCTAAACTCTAAGACTAATCATCTTGCTTTGATATAAAGAGTAATCAACATAACATTGCACCAATTTGATGCAGTGCCTTATACACCAAGGGTGCGGATGAAGGTAAGAAAAGTATTATATTTAATAAAAAATATTTATATTGACTTGAAATAATAAGTCTTGTATTATTTCGAGAAATAAAAATACTTTGTCTTGTATTATTTCGAGAAATAAAATATATCAATATGATCCACAAAGTTAATGCTTTCAATATTCAAAACAAAATAAGTCTTGCTTTGATATAATTAGTAATCAACATAACATTGCATCAATTTAATGCAGTGCTTTATGCACCAAGGGTGCGGATGAAGGTAAGAAAAGTATTATATTTGATAAAAAAAATATATATTGACTTAAAATAAAATAAAAAAATTAATTCAATTTTTGTTTCGAACTTCTTTTCCCTTAGTTTAATTTGAAATTATAAAAAGTTTCATATAGTTTTATTTTATTTGTCATCTCCTAATTTTCCATCAAAATTATGCACATAATCAAAACATACTTTAACCTAGTCAATAAATCAATAAATATAAAATTTATGATAACCTTTCATTATATGTATGGACTGGAGGAAACCAGAATATCACATTGGTTGGAGAAATTTTCGCTAATGTAACTTCAGTAAAAAAAAAAACAATTTTATACAATAAAAATATTAAAGACCGCTCCATTTTGTTAAATTTTACTGAAGTTTGTAAAATTTTCTAATTGGAGCCTCGATTTTCAAGCATACCTACATTCTTAGATGAATACAATAGGTAAATATTTTGGAGATATGAACGATCTTATCTATATAATATGTGTTTTTGACCATAACTAAATACTTTGTATAATGTTTTCCTCGTATATATTATCCGCATACAATTTTAAACAAGCTTATATAAATACACACGGGTTTACAATCCCGAGTTCTCTAGCCATTCCTGAGTCTCCATTTTCTACCCATATATAATTATTATCCTTCACCTTGTGCCCCTTTACATACCTTTTCTGTATTACATCAAATATACTCGCCTCTCACATTCAAGGATTTGAAGTCCAGGACTTCAAATTATCCTCCATACAAGGTAACACTTTGTCGATCTGATGCGTTGTCTTAAAATCAATTGAGTGTGGATAGATTTTAGAAGAAATTACGTGAGTTTAGGAGGAGTTAAAACAGTGTCGTCCGGAAAAGAATATAAAATCGTCTTGAGTGTGGACGCGACCTAATTCATTAAAAAAATGTATGTAGTAGTAAAATATCAGTACTTACTTACATTTATTTTTTAGTCTATACATCTCTTATTCCAAAACTCAAAAACGTTTTGTTTTTATAACTTATAAAAGAATGTTCCGTTGATAAAAATATATAAATGTATAAGTAAAGGTAAAAGATAAATAACGTTCTTATTTTATGATTGAAAATAGTTTATTTTAATCCGCAGACTAATATCCTTCTCCATTATATTGAATTACTGCTTTGATGCTTGTGGTGTGTTTTTTTCGTAATGTTGGTCACGGCTATTTAGAAGTTTGAAGTTTCAATTTCAAACCAAACTGCCAAAACCGAGTTTTGTCGGAAAGTTCCTACATCCTTGCTATAAATTACTTGATTGTTTTCAAGTTTTGGTAATAAATTCACACAAACCAGTGAACAGACATTTAAAAAAATATTTTTGTGAGTTATAAAACTTGTCAGCGCAATGAAACCAACGTAAGTAGCATTTTAATTCACGTTTATTTAAAACTCATCTTCGCAATGTAAATATTTCCACGATGTGCCAATAAAATTGTGTAATGACATAAATACGCCTTTTAACAAGAATATATTCATAATTTCGAATCATTTATACAATAAAAACAACTTATTTATATCATGTCACACCCTATACAGATATTACCGTTAATGAAAATTCAAATTTATTTCGTTTGCACGATAACTTGCCTGAAATAATCATTAAGCATATGCGACCATTTCCACTAAAATACATCTACAACAATAATACTACGTACATAATATAATAAATAATATCATTCTTTAATGATCTAACAATGTTTTCAAAAACTTGGCAATTCGTTTTTGACAGTTACAATAACGTACATCGTGAGCTCAATTACATATTGTTTTTACAAAGGAATGTCAATTTTTTGCAGTTATATATTTTATTCATGTAAAATATATGTTTACTATAAAAAAAAACGAATTGCATAAATAGTTTTAGAGTTAGTGGATTCTGAAGTAAAAACAATTTGCATAATTAAATAAATTAACAAAATAAACATTAAGTACAATCTTTAAGTCCAATTCACTTCGAGATCTGATACCTAAATATTAAATTTGAAAATTTTTTTTATGAAAAAATTCATGTGAGTGATGAGAAGAAGATATTGTGGAAATTTTATTTATTTTCATAAACATATGATATCCTTTGAAATAATACTTAAAGTTCCGAGGCTCCTTGGCAAGCGAAAACCCAATGAGGATATATTATGTTAATTTGTGCATGGTGAAAAATAAATAAACAAATTCTCTAATGATTTTTTATCCCTCACTCAATTTTTTATATCTCACTCAATTAATTTTTATCTCAACTCAACGCAAAGTTGATTCCAGCAAGGGACACATTTGGTAGTAGGGGCAATATTATGTACAATACATATTCTATCAGTATTTGAATTTAAACTGAGTTATTGCTGCTCTTATTGAATACGCACCAAAGTATGTACCAAAACATTCATAGAATGAGTATTATGTATAGTATCACTGGCCCACTGACACTGTAGCTAGTATGTATTATTTTTTTTAAATAAAACTACTTTGTTTTTAACCACTTTTATATTGGTACATTTTTTCTCCAGCCGGTTTCGACAAGAACCTTGTCATCATCAGGGTTAAACATGTACATAATAACAAGGTTCTTGTTGAAACTGGTTGGAGAAAAAATGTATTAATAAAAAAGTGGTTGAAAACAAAGTAGTTTTGGTTTATAAAGTTTATAAAATGTATTACACAAAGTATCTGGGAACATTCAAGAAAGTATGTATTATCATTACAAATATTGCAAATTGCAGACGCCCAAAAACACCCGGGAAACTACAGAAGACCAACTCCAAGGACAGCGTACTCCGCGCCCCTGTGAGCGTGTACTGCCGCATCCGACGCGTGACGATCGGTCCTGAGGGGCCGGAGCCCTGTCTGCGGGTGATCTCCCCCACCACCGTGCGCCTCACGCCTCCCGCGGACTCCCTGCGAGCCAATGGGCACGCCTACCAATACTCATTCAAGGAAGTCTTTACACAGGAAGCGACGCAGAATAATGTACGTATTCAAATTAAAATAAGCATACTTTTTATTGATTATTTGCAAATTTTATGGCATCGACTGAGCATATCATTGGTCTAACTAGTATCATAATAATGTTATCTAAAATAGTTTGCTCTTATTTTGTTTAGGTGTTCACAAATATCGCACTTCCGTTAGTTGAAAATCTCATTAAAGGAAAGAATGGTTTGCTCTTTGCATATGGTGTTACTGGGAGCGGAAAAACTTACAGCATGACAGGTAATAGTCTAATATTGCGGGTTTGTTATTTGTGTTTTATGTTTTTTTTTTAACTCCGACTTACAAACCTTTATATTTCAGGTGAACCTCAGAATCCGGGAATAATGCCACGTTGTTTGGATGTCATATTTAACAGTATAGATTCAGTTCAGGCACGCCGTTTTGTATTTCGTCCGGACAGGATGAACGGCTTCGAAGTCCAAGGAGATGCGGATGCGGCGCTACAAAGGCAACAATATCTTTATAAAACAGCAGTACCCAAGTCAGCCAAAAAGTACGTTTGTTTATTTACTCAATTACCATGTATGTAATTTTTGTAAATAACTATTTATATTAACATTCTTATTTTAATTTTAGAAATAATTCTAACCCCGACTTGGCTCTGAGTTCTTCGGAAGTATTCAAAATTCAAGGTGTGGATGATGATAACCTATATGCTGTATTCGTTACGTATATTGAAATTTATAATAATATTGTTTATGATCTATTGGAAGAAGGATCCCTGGGCAGAAGGTATGTCTTTATTTTTATTTTACTTGTAAATCCTTATTAACTTTTACTTAAAAAATGGTTTAACGTTTCCATATTTTTAGGAGCCCGCTTACAAAAATAATTCGAGAAGATTCTGGACATAACATGTATGTCCACGGTGTGACTGAAGTTGAAGTAAAGGTGATTTGCACTCTCTTTTTTTTAAATGAAAATTTCCTAGTTCGATTTGTAAGAAATCATTATTAATATCATCTCCATGTTTGAAAATCAGATAAACTAAATAAATAGATATGAAACACTGTATGGTTACTAGATAATAAGTACCTTCTCGCATACTCGTTAAATTATAAAATGTCATAATTAATTTTCTTTATTTAGAATTCAGTTTATTTTCACGCTTATCAATTTGAATATTTATAGCTGTTGGTTAAATTCGTTTTCTTATTAACATTTTTTTGTGGTCTAATAATTTTTTGTATTATTATTTTATAGTTCAAAATTGTACTGGAATGTTACTGTCGATGATGATCAAATATAAAATTGTTTTCTTTCCACAGACAAGAGAAGAAGCTCTGGAAGCTTTTTATAAAGGACTTAAAAGAAAGAGAATGGCTCACACAACACTCAACTCAGAATCTAGTCGCAGTCACTCAGTTTTTACAATCAGGCTCGTGCAGGTAAAATTATATTTTACATTGATTTGTTTAGTTTTATATCTCCGAGGCACTGTGCTATAATACTATTTTATGTTATGATATTCAGGCACCAATCGACAGTATGGGTGAGGCAGTTGTTCAGGATAAAAAATTAGTCAGTGTCGGTCAACTAAGTCTAGTTGATTTGGCAGGAAGTGAAAGAACGAGCCGAACAAATAATACAGGTATAATCTTTCATTTTAATTTTTTACAATTATAGATACACATATATATCAAATTAGTGTGTGTTCTAAATTATAAAAATAATGATAAATGGATGCATTTAAAAGCATTAATTTATGCTTCCAATAATTATTCAAGCACGTGAAAGCAAGGTGTAAGGTTGATCTTATGCTTTAGATGCATCTGCAGGATGAATGTATGCAAATCAAATTATTTTCTTGTTGACCTTAGAGTCAATCCAGGCACTTCATACTTGTAAACAAATATGCTACTTATTCTACAATAATAACCTGACAGTAATGTAACAGATTTAGTCATGAGTGTAATAATATACTTTGTATGTTAAAAGCATTGTTAACTTTGTGGAACACTCTCCTTATCATTCATCGTTCACTTTGTGTTATATCGCGTAAGTGGTATTACACAAAGTGAAAGATGAATGATAAGTAGAGTGTTCTCATCATATACTTTTCACATATGTTTGAAGCACTTAAATTGCGTTGTTATTATTTGAAACATTTTATTTAGGGCGGCGACTTCGGGAAGCCGGCAACATCAACAATTCGTTGATGACCTTAAGGGCATGTCTAGAAGCTCTAAGAGAAAACCAGAACTCGCAGCAACAGCTCCGAGTCGTGCCGTATCGTGACGCCAAGATAACGCATCTCTTCAAGAACTTCTTCGATGGGGAAGGTCATGTGAGGATGGTTGTGTGTGTCAATCCCAGCTGCGAAGACTTTGACGAGACTTTGGTAAGTTACAGACCGGTTTTCATAAGAAAATATTTTTACATTGTGCTTGATATTTGTATTATTTTATTGTTATCTGTCTTGCAGCAAGTAATGCGCTTTGCTGAAGTGGCTATGGAAGTGGAGGTAGCTAAGCCTAGGAACCTTCCGGACTTGGGTGCCGGAATGACCCCCGGTAGACGCAAGGCAAATATCATATTTAAGCAGGCAAGATCCAAGATTACGGCAGATGGATCGTAAGTATATTTTTTTTTATAAAAATATTTATCCTATTTCACTAGAATCTCATGTTAATAAAAATTTTATCATTAGTAATATGAGAAAAAAATATATAAGTTCTGAAATAGTAAAACCCAATAAATGATTGTCTAAGATTATAGGATTTATTCATTTAAACGCTAATAATGTTTATCTTGTAATATAACGGTTAATGAGTTTGACGAACATCCAGAAGTCCTGCATTTGATTTCTAGTAGTGTCAAAAATTTATTCAGTGTTTTTTTTTAATTCCAGTAAAATAAATTGAATAATAATAATAATAATAATAAAACCCTTATCCACACCCAATGGTGCATAGGGCACTGCTTCATATAAACGCAGTGTTATCTTAATCGTTTATACATGAAGGAAAGGTGATCAGCCCTCCGCTTCAGGTACCAGTCCAGGGTAATATTGAATAAATATTACAATGAAAAAATCACTTGTATTTATTTGATCCCCCCGGGGAATCGAACCCGGGACCTCCAGAACGGTAGCCGAGCGTGCTGACCATTACACTACGGAGGCAGACGGAAAATAAATTTAAATTAAAAAAAGTTTTTCATCAAGGTACACCTGATGCGGATAAGGACCTAAGAATATATTTAATGTGTTATTGTGTATGTACTCAAATAAGTTGTAATTCTAATAAGTCTGATGGCATAGCGTTCGCATAGCTGATAGAAATAATGCTAGATAGTAGTCTGCGTCATATCCACCATTGGATGTAGACAAGTGATAAACAAAGTAACATGGTTGTCTGGTTGCCAGGAGTGATAGTCAACAACTGGATGTGGACCTGGCGCTAGTGTACTCCCTGGGAGGAGACTTCCCGAGCCTGGAGCTGGGCGGGACGCGTTGCCTGGATCTGGTGCAGCAGCTGGCTGCTCACCTGGAAATGCGACTGCAGAGGAGGAGGGCTCTTATCAGAGATAAGGGAGTACGAGGTCGGTGAACAGATCATCTTTCAACCTTTCCTATAATCTTCTTGACAAAGTTCCACCCAAGATTGACATACTATGTATATATGTAATACACGATTGATGCTTTCTTTATTTTTTTCCTAATGACGCCCAGAGAAAACATCCAGCATGCGGACAATTATCGTTCCTTTATAAATTACAATAATGACCAATCTAACAAAAAATTTAATTATTTTCAATGTCACAATGTTTTTTTGGTTGTTGGTAATAATGTTTATGCACCCGTAAGAATCATATTATGTATTATTAAATTATTCTAGTCAAAATTTTAATCTAATGAGAAAACAAATGCCGCCAAATCACTTCATCAGCTATAAAAATGGATTGCTAGATTTTTTTTTAATACTTTGATTACTTATTTCAACTTACTACATTTTTTACTACTTACTTTAATTTCGATTATTAATCCAATTAATTAATTCTTAGAAATAATTATTTCATTCATAGTTCATTACAAAACTTTCAATTATCAAATATTATTCAAATTGAAAATGAATGGATTAATTTAATGAATTGGTGATTGTCATCTGATTCCTTTTATTACTAATTATAAGATGTAATTTTTATTTACTTACAATATAAATAATTGATGCTAGTAAAGATGACATTCAGAAGATTTTTACCCATTCATGTCTCCCAAGAAGAGGGTTGATTCAAATTACTCAAGTTCCGCATGTTGTTAGCAGGGGTAGGAAAACTGTTTTGTTTTTATAGTTACATAATATTAATGACTGTAAATTTCTCACATAGCCATTTACTCTGACTGGAGAAAAATGTACAAGTTGAATGATTGAAGAATTTATTTTAAAAATCTAGGTGGACAGTTATATTCCAATTGGAAAATATCAAAGTATTTGAAATAAGTAATACTAATGATGAAAAAAATGTCCAATAACATCCGACATGGAACCGACTGGGGAAACAATCGATGTCTAATGAAATTCGACATTGGACCTGTGAGGGTAAAAAGAAACAAAATAAATAGGTAGTTAGATTCATCGGCTTTGTTGTGCGCAGATGAGAAGTTCCGCGCCCAGCTGGAGGACTTGCTGAAGTCGACGGTGTTGGCCAGCACGGAAGCGGGGGCGCTGCGCAGCCAGCTGGAGCTGGAGCGCCAGCGCGCCCGCGCCCTGGAGCAGCGCCTGCTCTCCAGCGAGGACAATGCCGCGCAACTCGCCCGCAAGCTCAACGCCGCCCTGCAGCACGGGGACCTCCTCAAGCAGCAGGTAGAGAGACATTTTTTATTTATACATTTTTTTCCTATGATGCCAACACATGACCCTTAATATTTTCCACACAAAATGACCTCGAGACATTTGGAATGTGGGTATTCTTCGACTTCCATGGGCAGCAATGAAAACTACTGGATACTATTATTCTAGTTCTACTTATAATACCTATACCCTTATACTCTTTACTATGACCTGAATTATATTGTATACCCACACACAGGCCATGCCTTTGTGGGATCTTTTTTTGTATTTATATTTATATTTTATTCTTTTTTTGTATTTGAATTTATGTCATGTAATGCAAAAGAATTTAAATACTAACATTTTTGTAAAAAAATTAATAAAAGTAAAACTAATTAGTTCTCCGAAGAGCAAAAAGTAGCTCCGGTAAAGAATTTAAATCTGATTTATTTAGTAAATTATATGTACATTACAAACAAAGGTTTAATTCACATATTTTGTAATAAGAGATATAAAATGATTTATCGCAGTAACATGGTTACTTTGATACCAAAAAAAAAATAAGCACCGAGTACTGAGCAACTTAGGAGATAGAAGGAACATGTGGCATTGACTAAAAGCAACTGTTTTGGCTTGTAAATGTACGCTATTAAACTGAAATTGAAGGAGTCAAGGAGCTGTTCCGGATAGGGCAGAACAGAAAAACTGATTCCATGGTGATTATTAATGTTAAGGAGATCCAGCAGGGCACTTCAAGGAGAAAAAGAAGATATACACATTACACTGCAGTCAATGTTATTTTGCTGCAGTTTTAAATTCTTGTAAAAACATATTTTTGCACTAAAAATTAGAGCACTATGTTGTGCATATCATAATAAGTAATATTGAGTTCATAATATAACAGTACAGTATCTACTCAATGAATTAGGGCCACGCAGAATTTCGCGCAATTTCTCAATTCAAACAGGAATAACTCAGAGAAAACCTTGAATAAAACAACCTTGAATTTTATTTACACATGAACACTTTATTACGCTTAAATTATGCATACACTTTCATATAAATATAGTTAGTATTTAGTATTTCCACCTTTGGCAGAAATAACTGCCTCAATTCTTTTTGGCATACTTAAAATGCACTGTTTTATCATGTTTTTTATTTCTTCGTCTTCTGACCAAATTTTTTGAATATTTTTTTTTAGACAGTCTACTGTCAGATTTGGAAATGAGTATACCTTATTTTTTAACATGCTCCATACGTTTTCTATAGGATTAAGGTCCGGAGAATTTCCAGGCCAGGGGAGCAAAGGCAGATTTTTGTTAGAAAAAAAAATTATTATTGATTTAGCCCGGTGGCAAGGTGCCCCATCCTGCATGAAGGTGTATGGACCTTCTGTTGGGTCGAGTGTATGGTAGAAGGGCAATAAAATTCGTTCGAGGACCTGCTTATAGGAATTTTGGTTCATTGTTCCTTCCACGAAAAACAACGGCCCAGGTAAATTGTTAATAATACATGGCCATATCATTGTTGCAGGGGGTGTTTGATAACTTTTACCACACAGGCCTCATTGTAACGTTCCATTGGTGTTCTCCTGACGAATCGACGGCTCTCTGTCACGGCTTCTAACCGGCACTCATCACTAAAGATGACCTGAAAAATAATGAAAATTTAAGTTTAATTCAAATATATAAGTTTATTTACTAAAATGATATGTTGAAAATTACATTTAAATAAATACCTTTTTCCAATCATCTACCGAGTAATTTCGATGTAGCCTGGCCCATTTTAATCGATCCGCTTTCATTCGTGGTGTCAATTTTGGTACTTTTACAGGGCGCCTGCATTTCAGATTTACTTCGTAAAGACGTCGCCTCAGTGTTGATACCGATATATTTATACCCTCTTCTTCCAATTTTATTTTTAATGTTTTTGCTGATGCACTACGGTTTTCTAAGGCACTTTGAACGATTTTTCGATCAGTCCTCGGTGTTGTTTTTCTAATCCTACGACAGTTCTTTCGCCGATTGCTGGTGGCGGGTGACTGATTTTTTATTGATTTTGAAATTCTGTCCACTGTTTGACGAGAAACGTTTTCTTTTTTTGAAATTTCTCTATTAGATAGTATTCTTAATTTCAGTAGCACTATAACACTAGACTTTTTTTCCTCAGAAATGTCTTTACTTTTTCCCATTTTGTCCTTTTCAAAAAAAACACTTGTGTTTACAAAAAAAAATTATAATTTATGAACTAAAATTAAAAATTAAGTTTTTTTCACAAGACACGATAACTATATAACCTCTCTAAACAAAGCAACAACCAGAACTGAAGAAACTTCACTAATAAATGAGATAGGACTATTTTTTGAACTTTCAACTATCTGTCTACCTGTGCTAATTAGGGACCTTTCTCAGAAAAAGGGTTTGAAATTTTATAAAGGCTTAAATTATCCAGGTATATTTTACATATTATTGAAGGTAATATACATGATATTAGATGTCAATAGAAAACTTAAAGTATTTATGTAAAATAAATATAATAATCCAAAAGATTTCAGAGTATTCAAAAAAATAATGGGTGGCCCTAATTCATTGAGTAGATACTGTATATATTTCTCTCAAACTAATACAGTTAATTGAATACAATCATTAAATTGCTACATACAGTTAAATCCTATTAATTCGAAGTAACTATTTTTCGAATTAACAAACTTTTACTATATTAGCAATCACTTGGTTATTTATCACAGCTGGTTATAGTAATTCAGATACGTCCGTTTGTATTAAGAATAAATCTTATTTACATATTTTTGTGCATTGTTTTTATATGATTAAAAGATATTATACCTTATTATATGTGTTATTTACAATTTGACTCCAAGTTTGTGTTCAAATTGTTTAAATTTGTTTCAGTTGGATGATAAGGATATGAAACTAAGTCAAAAGGTAATTGAGAAAGAAAATCAAAAAAGAAAGTATACACATAAAATGGCAACCGAACATGATAAGATGTCTCGGGAACTAGATGTGAAACTCAAACTACAGAGGGAAAAGTTGAAGGTGAGGAAAATTTACTTTTTCACACATTACAATGAACATTTTTGTTTAGTACATACAAATAAAAAATGTTTTTATTGGGTTTCTAGAGAGCTATACAAGAGAAAGATGATAAGATACGTCTTGTCAGACACATTTTAACGTCTGAAGAAAGTAGAATTGCGAGCAAAGAAGAAAGAGAGAATGGGAGTGAAGCTGAGAAATCTTCAGAAGGTGCGCCAAAGTCTGAGACTGTCGTATCACCATCTTCAAAACGAGTAAGTACTTTCCTCTTAGCCCCCTTGCTTTACTTTTCCGCCGCTTATACCTACATCATCCCACCTGGCTACCGATGAATGGCTACCATCTTTTCACGTGTGTTTAAAACTTCCAGACTACTCCTGACCAATTTGTCGAACCCATGCCCTCTCTCCCACTAATTCCGACAGAAGAAGCTCAGACTCTCGAAAGAGAGGGTACTCCTTTTAACCTCCCAACCCCGTCTCCCAAATCGAAATTTACTCGCTCTCTGGTAAGTTACAACATTCCAATTTTTATTTCTAGATTGTATGTGATGTACATATGCTATATAAACCTTAAGAGGCTTGCCTTGAAATCAAGGTTTAGAAGAAGTAAATAAATATTAAATACAAGTCAAATCTTCCTGTTTACTGTTCTTTTTTCTGTAGCTAGGCAGACAATTAAATTAATGGAATTTTTATTATTAGGGTTCAAATATAAAGATGTCTGTTTTTATAAATATAAAATATGTTTCGTATATTTTGTATAATGTATAATGTTCTTATACAGTATTATGTTGTTCCCAGGGCTTTGCAGTATCCAATCCTCGTCACCGAAGATCTCTCTCAGCCGATGCAGGGGGTTCTGATCGCTGGCTGCTTCACTTGCCCAAGCCTATCGTTCCAACCGGCACTGTGATGCAGCCCCGACTACCAAACAGGAAATCTGTAACTAAACTTTTGAACATTAAGGTAACTAACATTTTGCTGTCCTTAATAAGAAAATGGTGTCTCCAATTTTAAAAAAAATATATATTTTTTTAAAATTGGAGACTTAAAGACCTAGAGCTTAAAATCTAAATTATTGTTGTTTTTGAGGAATGACATCTTCAATCTTTTCTCCATGTCTTTGTTATATGCACGCATCACCCGTGATTGTTTTTAAGGAATCTTTATATGTATAGCATTCTTTATGTAGCCCTTCAATATTGTAACATGGAATTATGTCAATGTTCAAAGTTTTTATTGACTCACTGAAACAATTGTTTTTGCGTAAGAAATAAATAATATCTCTATACAAAATAACAAACCACTCAGTCCATGTTATATTACCCAATTAATTTATGAGTCTCTGTTGATTACAAAACCGTTCGTTTTACTTTTTTTTTTTACTAAAAACTGTCTAGTTTGGCTTCCATGTTATCCCTTCCCAGTTCGACAGTGTGACCCAAATAGACGTAGGACTCAACTCCTGCGATACATTGACCTCCGATTGTAGACTGACTTTTGAGGTCAGCCAACATTTTAGTAATATCTTCTTTTGTGTTGGCAAAGAGTATTATTTCATCTGCAAACCTAAGGTTTGTTAATCTCTCTCCATTGATATTGATGCCATTATCATACTTATCCTTTTGAGATTATTACTTACGAGATATTACTACAAAAATCTTGAGATTTTGTGTTGAAGTAATTTTAAATTTTAAAAGTCATATAAGAGCAAGGTAAACATATAAAAATATGGCATTTGTACATGCCAACCGCACATGGGTCTTAGACGACAGTGTGTGTATATTCCCGTACACGGAGAAAGAATTAAATGTTGTTTCTTCACATGTGTATGTAATTATTTTTTGTGTTTTCGATTTTACCACATTTTACTTTTTGGAAAACCCACTCTCTTGCTAAGGACAGTAATTAAAATCACCGCATTTCTAATCCCATTCGTATCATCCCTATCATCCCTATCATATCGTCCTCATATAGGCTACAGTTTTCTACTTTAGTGATCAACTTTTTCTACAAAACTTACTTCTAGGATATTACGAACTCCAAGACTTCAAATTACTGTCTGATTTCTCAAGAGCAAGACACAGATGGTGAACTAGAAACTAAATTACACAAGGTAATAACCACTAACATTTATATACATATACATACATATACAATTGCATGAACCTTTAATATTTTTTTGCCATACACTAATTCAATATAATTTCCCACAAAATAACAATTGTGTCTACTAGACAGTGAAATCAGAAAATCATCAGGTTGTTTCTAAAATGATTCTCCATGATGTGAATGAGAGATATGAATCTCATTTGAGACCCAGTTCGGAATAACAATTGATCTGCAAACAAATTGTCAACTTACAAAATAAATTATCAGAATTGTAAAATCCTAGCATATCACATAATCTCGTTCATTTCATGATAGTCACCTAACCTTCATTCTATGTATGTTCATATTTATATTTTAATTAATTTTTACTAACAATGTTGTTTTCTCATTAATATATACAGTAAAAACTTGTATAAATATTCTTTGAAAATTACAAATTATTGATCATTGTTTGATTTAATAAGCTTTTACTATATGTTTTTAGTTGTTTTCTCATTTTATATATCGCTGGTTAAATGCCAAAGCATTTCGAAATGGATATTTCTAACTAATGCTAGAATAATGGGTCTCTTTTCGAATATGAAAATATTGTCAATTTAGATACCATTTTTGGAATAAAGAGTTTTTTTTTTTTTTTTGGCTCTTTGGCATTTAACCAGCGATACGTTCATATGAAGTTTTTTTCCCTTTATTATTCATTTTAAAAATGTTATATGTGTTGTCCCCTTTCTATAAAAGACGTCAAACACATTTATCACCTTGTTTCTCGTGACTGTTCTATATACACAAATAAATTTCAGGTTTTTCTTCGGTTTCCTGTTGAGGGTAAACTTTATTAGTATGTGTTTTCTGCAAGTACTGAAAGTTTAGTTATTATATTTGTTGTTGAGTGATGATGCGATGTAGCACATTATGACAATGAAAATAATAATTAAACTTATTAATTATACTGACAGATATAGTATTTTTTCGATACTAGATATCCCTAGATCAACTGGATGGCCTGCTACTAAATTTAAAAAAAGCAATGGAGGGGCCATTAATAAAAAATAATAGTTTACTGATTTATTATTTACAATCTGCAGCAAATTTAAATCCACTTTAATCTTTTATTTTATTTGTTTGAATAAATTTTGATTCATACATATTTTATTATTTCATATACAGGGTAACGTTGTGCCAACTTGCGGAGGAGGCGCTCAAGTCATATTCAGCGATGTAGAAATGCTGAAACTGTCTGATCCAATGGCCACACCAACAGGAGTCAAGAGGGAAGGTGGAGACACTCCTTTCAAAAGGATAGGAAACGAAAACAAGAAGCCACGAGTTTAGTTTCATAATTCCGTATTCTCCCTGTTATCCATTACAGCAATGAAATAAGTTTCATAAATATACAAATAATACCCATCCCCCCTCCCCAAATGCAATAAAATGACATGTGTGTTTGAATTTGTCAACAAATCTCATTTATTCATAACCCGGAATAATGGGGAGTCCATTGTATTGAAATTTCATAACCATTCCGTGTCTCAGAAATGAACAAGTTTATGGAAAAATATTATTTGATTTCGTTTTTGGTTCAGCAGACAATTTCATAGTTTGTATTCCATTTTTTTTTCTAGTTATAAATATTTTATTTATTTATATTCCCTTAAGTAAATGGGTATGTACATAATATTTTCAGATTTATCGTTATCTTTCTTACTTTGTTAATATACTCGCAATTTTTATACCACTTTAACTTTAAAAAAAGTTTCATATGTCCTTTTATGTGATTTTTGTGGTACAGTGTACTTAATATATTAATTAACCTTATAATATTGAATTATTATATTTAAGTGTTTGTAAATAAATATTATATATTAATTTAAATATTATTGAACACTTCAATGGGAATGCGGGAATTATTAATAGCGTGTTTTTGTCTAATCACTAATTTTTAAAATGCATTATTATTTATTTCTTTATCTTTTCCACCGGTGGTGTATTGAAAATTGTGTTACTTTCGATTTTATCTTAAAACATTCAAAATGAGAATTATTATTTTATTTTGTATTCCTTTAAATTTCCATTCGTCTTTGGCTCACACAAATAATGCTTGTAAAATCCCGCATTTCTCAATTTTTTTACAAGATAATATACATATTTTAAATATATTATACTATGTATGTGTAAGAGATTCCAAAATGATATTTCTTATGCAGCACTGGTTTTAATTTCCTTTAATTGTCCTTGTATTTTATATGTATATCGCTTAAAACAATAATTCATTTGTCGTTCATTGTAAATCTGATGATTTATCTACATGGATTCATAAATGTAATTATTTACAGCTGTTTTTTTTTATTAAAATTTAATATCTTCTGAAGCAATCATCAGTAATTGATATAAAAAGGTTTACTAAGGGTTATATTCTATTATTTAAAAAATGCTTTTGTTACATAATAAAAAATGTGTGAATTTATGTTAAAATTGTTTAACTAGAAATAATTTAACAGTAGACTCTCAACAGACCGAGATCGCTTTAACCAGGTCTTTAAAACATTCTAAAGTCAAGTCCAAAAATTACAAATCGATATTTGATAATTTTAAAGTAAGATTCAGCAGTTGGTATCCGCCGCAGCAAAAAACAAAATTTGTTCCGTTTTATTAAAACAATAGTCAACTATGCCTTTCGTTAGATTTATATGAGCTGGTCATACAATAGGGGTGAACTATCTCTCCTGAGAGAAATAAATCTAGAATTTGCTAATATGTGCGTCTCTGGCTACTTTCATCATGTGTGTACCCGATATAGATTGGTAAAAAGGGAGATTTTTACAAAATTGTGCATCGATGCAAAAATACTTTCATCCCAATTAATGGAGAGTCTACTGTATATATATCTTGAATGTATTGCGAAAAGTCATTTTAAGTTTTTTTTTTATACAAGCTCATTCAATTGAAAGCTCTGCGAGTTTTGTGAATTTGCTTATCAAATTGTGTATTGCCATAACATTCTGATTTAAAGTTTAAGACTTTTTTTCTGATGTTAAATCCACGATTTATTGTAAAGCATTTAGTCATGGCAACTTGTTTGAGAAAATTCTTGAATAATAAGTTTTCGCAGCATGCTTACGATATGTATGTAATTTTTTTCTACTTGTTAAACATTTTTTCAAATTTATGTTTTGTAATTTACTGCTTACAATAATAAATACTTTAATCCAAAATATTGAGCTGTTTTCTTTTTATCCATAATTGATGTCATAAATGAAATGTCAAAAGAATATTTTATGTAAATAAGATTTTTATTTTATTTTGATTGTAACATTCTATGAACGTAAGATACATAGTATTTATGTTTTTAATTTTGGTAAGTTACAATATGGTTATCCTTTACGGTAGTTGGAGATAATATGAACAAATGTAGGCAAGAGTCATAAATCTAAAATATTACATGTTTGGGAAAGACAAATTTGTAATTTTTTAGAATTTTTCACTGCCAGCTTTAAGAAAGTCAATATAAAATTATTTGATTAGTAATTTTATATTTACTTTCTAATATATATAAACCTATAAACAAATAAAAAATTATCAATCTTTAGAGAAAATATGACTTCCGATTTTCCAAGAAGGAAAAAAATACTATATTCATATTATGTAAAAGGAATTAACTGCAATATGTATACAAATAATGGCAAATGGACATTTGTTGAATGGATCATTTCCAATGAAACATACTTTTATTCACAAAGTTACATGTCAACTCTTATTTAATTAAATTAATTTATATTGTTTAGGCAATCATTAAATATCCAGTAATTTCATGTTTAGTATATATAGGTTTCAAAATTCTCAACTTTGCGTTATTGTAGGTACCTAATTATTGAAATCCATAAAATGTAACAGCTCAGAAAAATCAATATTTTTTTGTTGGTAGTAAAAGTTAAGAAGAAGAAGAAAATGAGAGATTGCTCTTCTAGCTGTCAAATGACATTTGTTCTGTATTCGTGTGTCTGTATTTGCTGAAATAACAGAACCGTCTGTATTCTTATAATGTTTGGTCTTCGATAAAATATTTAACAATGAGTGCAATATCGCAACCTATTCTTAATATCATAGTGGTTGGTTTCCATCATAAAAAAGGCTGTCAGGTGAGACATTAGTTATCCGCTTGAAATAATCAATAGCCTAAGAAACGTCGTTTGTCACCTTTGTTTTCTATTTTATTTATTGAATACATATTGTACACGATTTTGACGTACATAATTTTAAAATTGAGCGTTTCGAAATTAAAATTTTTACCTAATATAAAATCACACGCAGCAATGTAAATGACTCCTCTTTTACTTGTTTGGGGGTTAGGTATTTGCTTTCAATGATTGTATTGTTTATTTATAAAATTGACATTTAGGAATTTCTATGTAATAACAACGGATGAATGAATTTTTTTTAATTGTTAGGGTTTTTGTTAAATTTTCTACCGAGACAACTAGCATTTTATTTGCTTGACTTCAGAATGACAACTAATTAACTAACCATTACGCCGCTTCTACTTACTTAAGGCTGATAGAATAGATTGCCACTTCACTCTGTATTTCCAAACATTTTTTCACCACTTCCACATTCATGCATTTCCTCATACATACCCGCCAATTATTCCAACTCAATACCTGACCATTGCCACTGCCAGAATAGCAATATTATATAATTTTTTTTAAGAAAAGCAACAAGTCTACTTAAAAAAATATATCTCTTTAACACATTGTAAATAAATTATATTTAGAATAATATTGTGGTGATACATTAATTAAATATTAAATAATCAAATCCTTTTGATTTAAAATCCATTTTTCCACAATGAACTAATCTGGTTGTATTAAAAATGAGCAGTGAACCCGAAAACTAAAAGTATTTTTTTAAATGTACAATAGAAATATTTATGTTTTTCTTTGCATGAAAGCAACATGGCTGTCCAAACTTAAAACACAGTAAGGGACATTTTTTTTTAAGTATGTTTTTTTGCATTTTTGGACTAAGTAGATTCTACTTAGTCCAAAAATGTAAAAAAAAAGTAATACAAAAAAAAGTCCCTTACTGTGTTTTGAATTTGGACAGCTGAACAGGGTATTATCACTCATAAATAATATTAAAATTAACATATTTCACACATTAAGTGATTTCTTAAAAGATTTTATTTGTTTTTTTTTTAAATCCAAAAAATTAATAACATCATTCATCTTCATTTTTGTAATATGCTTACTGAAAAACTGCATTTTTACTGGTTGGTATTATACATGTGAGTAGGAATATTGGTTGATATTTATAATAATATTAACAAATTTCGAATGGGTGTTTTTTACGGCTGTGGACCGCTGGTTACAGGATTTGATAATTAAATACATGTAGTTCAGACCTTAACAAAGAAATTGGTACATAATATTCATATAAAAACCTTATTAAACATGTATTTCCTTCTTTTTTGACTTTGAAATGAAGATTTTTAAACATTTTTTAGAATTATAGATAATATCTGATTGCAGTATATTGAGGCTTGATTGCCCCACACTACCAATTTTCAGATAGAGTATGCGTATCCTGAGTTGACTCCTGGCAACCCGCATGAACTGCCTTCAGCGTGGCGCCATCTCCCCGCGTTGGCCCTCCCTGACGGCTCCCACAACTATCACAGTGACACGGTATACTTCCACCTGCCCGGATTGACTCAGCCAGCGCACACAGTGTTCGCAGTATCATGCTTCCGCCAGATTCCTCTGGAGGTGAGTGTATTGGAAAGCTATATTATATTTATTTCTTCCACAAGCAATGACTACTCCTTTAAGTTTAATATATTTTTTTAATATCATCGATAATATTTATACCACGGATATTCATTGATATGATCAATTAATCGTGAACAGAGGCAATTGAAACTATTTAAATTTTGGGTGACATAAATATTGACTATTTTACCGACTGTCCCCGGGGCCCAACAGTATCTTACTTAATATTTAAATATTTTTATAATTTTTTATATTATGAATTGTCGCTGTTTTTAAATCTAGATTTAACATATAACTTTGTCAACATCCTATGCGCTCTTAAATTGCTATATATGTGCTCTTAAATTTTAAGTGTATAAATGTCCGCCTCCCTGGTGTAGTGGTTTGCGCGATTAGCTACCACATTTAAGATCCTGGGCTCGATACCCTCCGAGTTCAAAATATTTACAAGTTATTTATTTCACTGTAATATTTTCACCTTTGGGTGTGGATAAAGGTCACAAGAAGAATAATCTGTTTATTTTGTGCAAAAATTCAAATTGTTTATAGTATCAGGTTTTGAAATATTTTGTGAGCGTTTATAAAATTGTGGAATCCAATAATATTTATCATTAATGTTTGTTGTTAGAGAATGTTGTATACATATATTTTTTAATGTAACAATATTAGTTATATAGACGGTTGTTCTGAAAGGTAATGGAAGAAAGGAAAACTATTTAACCATCTAAACAAAAAAATGATTCGTGTGGATTTTTACAGGTCTTATAATCTATCATTGGGTGGTTTAAATGATCACTTTATAAACTCATCTACAGTAACATTATTTCAGTGCATCCTCCTCATTAGATGTTAAATAAATCATTTACATTGAACAATGTTTTATAATGTCATGTTTTTTTTTTAATGTAGCAAGTCGCTCAACGAACATCAGACATGACTCGAAGTTCCGTACAAAAGAGTGTGTGTGTTGTGTCCCGTGAACCACTATTTGGAAGACTAGCTATAAAGCTGGAACTCGTGGCGAGAGCTTGGTTCCGAAGGGGAGACTTCTGCAGCACACAACTGCTGGAGGATACTTACAAACATCTCAATGGATGTTCCGCTGTTTCCGATCAAGTATTGGAAGGTTAGTGGTGCATTTTTTTTTTATGTAAATGGCATATTCAAAAATTAAAAACTTTTTTTTAATATTTATTTGTTATTCTTGTTTTTAGGTTTGTCTGTAGCAACTTTAGTAGAAACATGGAGACATAAAGCTGTTCTACTTTTTAAACTTCTGTTATTGCAAAGGAAAGTTGTTTTACATGGCTCACCGGCTGGTCCTGTTAGTGCTTCCTTACTAACTCTTCTTTCCCTACATGCTGATTGCATACAAAAAGGATTATACCAGTCAGCTAACATTGTGTAAGTATTTAATTCATTCTCATAATTAACAGTTGTTATTGGAAATCTTTCAACATCTTTTTTTTACATTTTCAGATTGTCAAGGCCGATGTCCCCGACTCCCCCATCAGTTCCTGTTACCAATAATATAAAATCGAATAATGAATTGAATTCCGAAAAAGTTAGTGCAGCTAGTGAAACTGACTTGCCACAGAATGGTAGTTTTCTCGAAATAGAACAAATATTTTTTGGAAAAGAAGAAATATCTATTGAAGGAGACAATTGTAATGATCTTATAATCGATAGAGACCAAGTAGACGATAGACTAAGTGATGACGGATCCAACATTATCGGGGAAAGAGAAAAGTGCCACAGTGTTGGCGAAAAGTACAAACCTGTCAAGACCTTGCCCGAGTCGCACTCATCGCCATCTATGGTGAGGGAAATGAGTGTCAACGGCCTGGCCCACTTGGCCGGTGATGCGGAGTTTCCTGAATTCGGTCTCCCTCTGAAATTGTTCTCCGAGGGGTATCTATGTCTGCCGTATTTATCTCTCCAGTACATGGATCTGCTCTCAGACCCTGCCGTCAAGGGATTTTTAATTGGCGCATCGAACGTTTTGTTCAAACAGAAGAGACAGCTATTTGACGTTTTAGTTGAAACAAGCGATCTGAGAATCGAGACTGCTGACTTTGCTCTGAGAAGACAGCTGCAACTGAGCACCGAAGATCTCCGTTTTGCTGACCACTTAGTCAGGCACGCCTCTTTACAGGGTGATGCTTGGATTCGAGATCAATTCGCCGGCTATCTGTTATGCCTTTTAAGAACCACTCTATTACCAGGTAAAAGAATTATTGAACTCTTACAAACCTTCCGTAAGTCATTCATTTAGTATTTGATTTTTGTATTATTTATATTTAAATTTCTTTCTTGTTTAGATGGGAGTAGAGAGATAGATAACTTCAACGCATCCTTCTTAAATGCATTCAAAGCTACCGAAGCTTACCAAGATTGGATATCAAGTGCAAGCAGAGGAGTTGATGATCTCTTTACAAATATGCCCGCAGGACATCCGTTTGCTGGCCAACTCTCTGTTACAGATATGAAATTAAGATTAGCTCAGTAAGTAAAAAATATATATTTTCTGTTTGTTTTGATTAATAGATATTTAGGAAACTAAAAAACACATATTAACATATTGACTCCTACCTGGATGCAAACAAATGACAAATAGTAATGTAAAGTTTTGTGATCAACAAGCTTGACACCATCACAATCATCGACACTTGATTCACTGCATAATAAAATCGAATCTTCATTTTAAAAAAATGATGCCACCATTTTCATTAACACAATCCACGTGCTCTCAACAGAGAAGAAACCTCATTTAATAGGAATAAAATTGGAAGTCTAGTCTTACAAAATCAGGCCTTACAATCTGGCTACACTCTGTGCAACGTTCACCATCCTGCATATTATTGAACATCCGTATTGCCTCTATTCTTGGAATTATATGGTCGGTTTTCGCATCTCACTTGAATCTGCTGAGAACTTTGTTAAATAAATAGGTTTCCCCTTCTGACCGTAGATAAATATTATTTTTAATTTTATTTTTACTTTTTCGGAAATATTGCAATTTACAGTTTGTCATTCATCCACGTCATCCACGATTTCATGACCCATGATAGACGTGAGGACACTGTAAATATTTGTCTAACAATAAATAAAATAAATACACTTTTAATTTGGCCACTTGTAAAAATTAAATAAATTATTTTTATTGTTTTGATTGCACTCAAACACTGGATTCAATACCTGTGTGCTATATACCAAGATATATTAAATGTCAAAATGAATCTATGAAAACATGTACTTTATCTTGATATATCACCCTCAGGGGTCCAGTTCAGTCTAAACAAATAAAATACTGACTACTATAGTTTCTCTAAATTTAATGACATTTCCCGGTTCTAGCACTATGTCCAGTACAGAAAGTGGTAGGAAGGTCACTCAAGCTGTAGTGAGTACCGGGCGTGCTGTTGCGTCGACTTCCCGCGTTGTCGGGGGGGCACTCTCTCAGGCCAAGGGAGCCCTGTCCGTCTGGTGGAGCACTCTCACCACCCCCAGCCCCGTCGGGGAGAACCCGCCCGCCACGGACCCAGACTTCGAAGTTCTAGAGGCTCTGCCCCGAGAGGATCAAACCGTCGATGACTCGAGGAATAATATAGAACCCAACTTCAAAGACGCCGACAAACTTGCTGTGGAAAAAGTTGAAAGGATAACAATTCACTGTGCGTCGGACGCGGAAAGAAGCTCCGATGCTGAGGAAGCTGTGGAAAGTATGGACAAGTATAGAAATAATGTTAGTGTTGCAAGCGGATCTGTGACTGACGCAGTCATTAATGCAGCCCGTAAATAGGGATTTCCCCATACATACATATTACAATTATGTAGTTTGACTCGTCAAGTGACTTTTGTGATTTTTATGTAATGCATATTACATAAGTAAATACAGGTGTCAGGAAAATATTCCAACTAAAAAAATTATGGTTTCCATAAAAAAAGTTATGTCATCTCTTTTTAAGGCACATTACAAACACTTGATAATAATTTGCATTCTTCATTTTTCTTTAATTTGTGGTGTTTCATCAGAATTTAATGAATTAATTGTTACACAACGAGTGTTTAACACATTGTTGTCAGGCAGTTTTTCATCAACCCGGATCCTAATGAGTATATTAATTAGGGTTGTATCACAAATAACCTTAAACCCAACTCCGATCTGTACAATGTTTTTAGCGTCTCGCGCTGTATCAAAAGTAAGCAAATAGAACGCTTATAATCATCTTCTGCTCTTTACTAACAGTATATTAAAGACGCGTTTTACCATTTCCCGCAAATAATATGTTGATTGATTTTACATTTCTTTTCATATTTAAATTACTATATCTTCTTTAACAGCAATAAAATTTTCAATATCCATTCTCGCAAATCCGCAAGAGCTCGACACTCGCGTCTAGTTATCAAGTGTTTGTAAAATTTGCTAAGAAATCAAGATTTTTTAGAAAGAGTTTCATATTTCACAGACACATGACTAATTTTACTACTAGAAATATGTAGATACTCTATCTGAACATTTAACTAGTGAATTTCTCAATGTCATTATTTATCTTTGTATGTATGTATTTATTGTTCCTCGAGAACCAATAAAAGCATCTTGCCTAAAATAGTAAAAACCGACTTTAATATTAATGAGGCTATTTTTTACATAAATTATTTTCACATACACTTTACAAATTTGTTATATTTTTGTAGATTTATCTTGGAATATACACAATGTGTGTATTTTTAATTCACTAAGGTATATCCAACAACAAAAAGATACCTTCGGCTGACAATACTACTTAAAATGCTCAAGCTAGTCAGAAATTGTTTATTACTAAGCCTTCCAGATTTTTATTTTAATCAATTTTTAAACTGTCTGCTTAGTTGTGCTAATTTATTTATTTTTAACCTCCAATAATATTCTCTATAATGGAAATATATTTTTTAAGCCACATTAAGAAAAAAATATAAATAATGCTCTTTAAAATACAACTTCTCCAATACATCTATGATTGAATCCTTTCGTTCTAAAAATTCATTCAAATTATCCTAGTCAACTTTGGTTATCTAACAATTTTAAAACTCCACTTTACATTAATGGTGCGCTTATTACCGAAACTATGCGATGTCAAACAACTATCATTTGACTTAGTTCCGTGCTTACAGTCAGTTCATCAGTTTCTTCACCATACACAGGACTAATTTAAATAATCTAAAACTAAACTCAAACTAAAACTCATTTTATCTGAATTTTAGGGAATTTTATAAGTAATGTTTATTTGAATCAATTTTTTTATTGATATTTTTCTCATTTTCATGTAATTTTTACATGTTATGCGAGTCGATTTTATCATTACTTACTGGACATTAAATTTATACAGGAATGCTCCGCTTCGCCTTATGTCAATCTTACAACTCAAGCCTTAGTTACATATTATGTTAATTTTTTACCTCACAGATTTAATAACCTATTTACAGAATGAATCATTTATTGTAAATTAAAAAGAGACATATTCCATGCCAAATTGGAAATATTATGAATACTAAATAAAACTATTGGAAATATTTCTTCTATTAACCAATAATTATATTGATTATAAATCCATAAAATTTATTCTGTAATTTGAATAAATTAAATTTGTCATATACCTTCACATAATCTAGTTTTTTTTAAATGACAGTCAACAGTTAAAATGTCAAAATCTGGGGTAAGCCTGTATGTAATATTTGAAGAAAAAAAAAGAAATGTAGTTTGTATAATTAAAAATATTCACTATTAATTTAATAACAGTTGTATTAATTATTTACATCCTGAGAATAAATAATGAGAATAATAAATAAGTATGATATTTTAACTGACGTAACTTATGTACATATTTACATAACTAATTGGTCTAAATTTTATACCACTGTTTTTTTCTTCATTTTAAAACGTGTAATTGTCAGGAAGCAAATTTTAAAAGAAAATGTGTTTAATACATACTATGGATCTGTCAGCACTTCAGTAAGTTAATGGGGATTTTTAAAGATATAAATAAAGTGCAATACATATATTATTTTGACTATTTTTACTGTTTCTTTTCCATGTGTAAGATTAATGTTAGATTAAGGTTAGGTTTTACATTTTATATATTTAATACGAAATTAATGTAGAAATATGAAATGTGGGATGTATTTTTACAGGGTTGAATTATAATTGAATATCTCAAGACCAAAATGTGAATTTGTTTTTTTGTATAGCTCCAGAATTAGTGTTTTAACTTGCAACTATCGTATTTGGCATCTCTCACCATGTCATCGGGTCGAAGACGAAGTCACAAATGCGCAAAAATATTATTTAGAGATATTGCGGTTCAAAGTTTAGAATTGGTATCATAAATTATTTGTCATTACTAAACCAGTCCCATATTAAAGTTAAATATTTAACTTTAATATGGATATCTAAATATCTTATAAAGCCAACTTTAAAAAATATTTATCTGACATTTTTATGTTTATCACATTGTTCATCAAAACTGGAAAATGCGGATTTGTTACTTTGGCATTGAGATTACAATATGTTGAAAATGTCAAAGACAAACAGTTGATATCCAAAATATTCAACAATTCATTTGAAGAAAAGAAAAATATTTACCATTTGTCCTACTATTGTTTTTTACAATTGGCATAAGATTACTCAAATATTTTATTTACATCTGATTTCATTGGTTCTGCAATTCATTATTGCTATCTGGGAATATTTATTTTAAAATCAATTTATTATATGATATTATAAAAACTGTTGATCGAGGACTGTAACAGTTTTTACATTTTAATATATATTTTTTTTAAAGTTTATTGTTAAACTTCAAATGTTTTGGTCTTGTGCATTTCAATTATTTTTTGTTTTTGTTTTCAATATGCTTTGTGATATTAATATTATTTTCGTATAAATTTAGTTCCAAAACGATTTTTCGCTCTGAAGAGTTTAATAAATCTTTTATGAAGGTTTTGTTTACGCATAAATTATCTCATAATTTTTATTTAAATTTATATTGTTTACACTACCAGAAAGCATATATGTATATATATTTTTTTAATATTTGAGATGTGGAAAGGTGCCAACATATTTAAATTTATAAATATACTTCATATAAAGTCAATAATTCATATAAAGTCAATAATATTCAATTAATTTTATATTTTAGTTTGTTTTAATTTCATATTTTTATGTTTGTTAAATATTTTACAGCCTTTCTAATTTGTTATACTTCTTATAAATAAATTTAATATCTAATGAAATATTTCTCAGTTCACAGAATCATACTAATATGTTGAACCATTATTTGTGAGGCGGCAAGTTGTTTCACGAGTCTGGTAGTTTCTAAATGTTTTGGTAAATCTTACTGTATGTAATCAAAAGATGTTACATAATAACAAAATCATATTGTATAAAAAATAAATCCCTATGTCAAAATGTGTGTTTTACTCCCCTCAGTTTGTATGGAAGAATTTTAAATTTTGTTTATAAATAATAGCTTATTATAGTTGTAATTAAACAAAGGAGTTTCAGAATCAAATAATTAGTATTCGAGTAGTAATTTCATTGGAAAAAATATATTTATAGATACACAAAGTAGCTGCTGGATCGCATTATCTGTGCAAAAATGGCAGCTTGTCTGGAAACATTACTTTTTCATGAAAAATAACAGCTTTTTGAAAACTTTTCAGACTTTTAATCCAAAAACGAGATACATATTATTTTTTAAATTGAATCATCTTAAATCTTATTACAAGCATTCCATACATAACTTTGTCGAAGTGTAAGTTAATCTTCAATTATGTGAAGACGAGGCGATTCATTCGGGGATCTAGAGGCGGAATATATTTTATAAAGGACAGATGACATCAGCGAAGAACCTCAAGGTGAAAAACAGAACTGCTATATGGCAAATAAAATTAAGATAAACAGCAGCGAATTTTACGGCACTAAGGAGTGGCATACGCATATTCACTCAAGCTACTGCTAATGTGCTCAAGTCCCTTAAAATATGGTCTGTATTTATATGCATATGTATATTTAACAAATAAATGTTTTTTAACAAAAAAAACCTGGTCGTGGGTCTGTTTTGTCAAAATGTTACAGTTACCAATAAAAAATGAATATCTATTTTCTCCCTGATAGAAGTAAAAGTAAAGTTTTCTTCTATTGAAATAAGTAAAGGTCTGGGATTTATATAGAATTCCAGCTCTAGGATCTCATAGATCCTATGTAAGCTTTATTTGCTATATATATCCATGGATATAGGTATATAATAATATTTGCAATCCCAGGATCGAAAGAAAATTTCTCATATTATGTATTTGACACTTTCAGTAAAAGCAGTAAGCAGTACAAACATGCCAATTTAAAATCACAAATCATATATGTATATCAATAAACAACATTTTACATTTTAAAAGAACAATATAAGATGTCGACTATGAGATTATGTTTTTAGGTGACACCAATTACATTTCCAGAAATTTGCTGATTGATATATTTGTGCAGTTTTTTTATCACTATAATATTTTGATAAATATTTTTCACAACAGGAAGAAAGACGTTTATCCTTCACCCTGCACATAGCAGGTATTAAACTGTCAACTTTTTACAAAATTTTTATCCCATCCTAGGTTTTCAAAATAAATGTTTTTTTTCAGTTCATAATTCAAATAAACCAAAATATAAGTGTGTGTGTGTATGCGTATGGGTATAACAATATACATATATTAAACGACATATTACTACTCTTGCTAATTTGTTTAAAGCAATATATTATTAATTGTATTTTAATTAACGATGAAACAAAATATTAAAAACTATAAATATGTGTTGAAATCCTTCATGCCAGCATTGAATTCTTATAACCCTGCAATTTTGAGATTGAAAAAGAACTTATAGATTATTTTACGTAATTACAATAAAATAATTTTCGCCTTTTCATTGAAAAGTGTTTAGGCGAAGACGATATACTACATGTAGGTAACAACAGAATTATATTATTGTGGTTTTGTAGGTACGAGTACATATCAATGTAATTATAGCCCGCCAATTATGAAAATTTTGAGCACGAATATTTTTGTTTGCACTTGAATGCTGATTTTTCACGTCTCTCAAAGATTTATTTAGTGTTATACCGGTGACGTACACATATAACTATTTTTTAAACTTAGTATAATAACATTTTGGGTAATTTGTGATGTATTTAGCGTAATATAAATAATACGGAGAACACAGGTTATCATGATGTGCCTACCTACTTTTGTACAGAACAGACCGGATTAAGTCCACATGTTACCGGTAGATTGTCACCCCTGCGCCTGCTTCTTCGCCTGACGTCAGTCTCTTCACCTTTGCAAAACAAAAATGTATATCAAAAGCATGTAGTAAACTATTTACAATAAATATTTGTTACGTTTTATATTGTGGTAGGTCTGAAAGTGTATATTTAATATAATAAGTTATTACAGTTAAAAAAGTGGAACGTGATATTAAAAGTGTACAATAATTGGATGATTGAGGCAAGTGACAGATCGAAAATGTTAAATCTGCAGTAGCGGGCGGTCGCCATCTTCGAGATGGGTTTTCTAGTTCTTGTCACATTTTGATTATTTAAAGTGTCCAATAATTAGCAAATTATTATTGTGCTGTTCCGATGTTTGTGTATTATCAATTTAGTTTGCATTGGCGGCCTTAAGACGTCTTCAAGGTAAGATATTTTGATCTAAACTCGACCACTTTGTGAACTTTTGATCGGATAATTGGAATTGTAACTAATTTAAACGTTTAATTTTTGCATTATAAGTCTTATGGTCCACAAAATGATTTCAAATATTGACGGTAATAGTGTCATGGTGAATACGTTCATCGGATCAGCGGCCGTGGTAAATATTTTCTCTGTAAATCTAGTTTTATTCAGCATCCCGTATCCGCATTATAAAAGTTTGTGTCTTACAATTCATTCAATTGACAAATTAAAACGCTTATTTTTATCTAAGCTAGGAATGTAGCTCGACATTGCGAGTGATGCGTTTTATATTTTCTATCCAAAATGTTAATCTGGAAAGTTTTTATTAATCTTTCACATCATAGTGTAGTTAGTTGTCGAGTGCATTTACATTGTCGCAAAATCTCATTGCTGGTAGGAAGGATGTGGCAAGATTACCATATTTAGATACATTAAGCATCGTGATCGACGTATTTTTACGTCAAGCTCGGCTCGAAAATAAATCATCGGCCAAACGTTCATAACAAGTGTCTTAGGTTAGATTGGCCCGAGTCGTTGACATGTTACGATATTTGTATCAGACGATTAGATTCCCACCAAAATATGTGTCGAACTGTAAAAGTAACACGTTGTCAGCTACAAGTCCGTCATGTATTATTTATTTGCATCCCATTAAACAGATTTCATGACTACGATTACCTGGCCGTATCTCGTATCATTTAACGGCATTCAAATATGTCGAGCTTGTACTTTGCGATTATACAATGGAACGAAGGGTGTATCCCATACAACTCGATACCGATCAACTTATAGGATTTGTATTACCTTACTTTCGTCGTATTTCCATACATACTGTTGTCTGCCACTCGGAGCTAATAATAATACTTCACCTTATTTTTAGTTATTTATCATTTGTGTGACGTAGACTACATAATCGTAATTCTAAATACACGATAATGTAAGAACTGAAACCTAGAATTGGACTCGAATAGCGATAACAATGTTTATTTTTCTTTGTCCTATTAACCCTCTGGATTCTCCTTCCACGACTCCAGGTATAAGGCAAATCTGCCATAATACCGGTCATTCTTCCAGAAAATACTCGGATATCCAACAGTGGTCGAGTTCATTTGGTCGTATATAAATCACACGGGAAAACATTTGAGTATAACTCATAATGCATTTACTGTAATAATGGACGTTTTCTATTTATCAATTGTTGCTTTTTGATGATTTGCGGATTCTTACATAGCAGCTGTGACTGAATTCTATATGCAAAGCTAAATATTTTTTTATAAAATCAATTACGTTAAAGTATCTAATGACGCGTATGGATCGTTATCATTGTGTGCTGTGTGGATATTTTTGGTATGTTGAAAAAATAATGTACGAGAGAGAATGTTTTACAAAATTTGGTCTAGTAAAAGCATACGATATCATAAACGAAAAAATAGTTTAGGTGATTAGATTAAACAAATAAAAACGTTTAATTTTAAATGCAGTCTAACCCACATTCAGATTTTTTATATTTCAAAATCCGAATGTGCGTAATCTTTAGTCTTACATACCCAGGTATACACTTCCGTTCTCAGCTGAGACCTTAGGGTTAAAATAGGGAAGAGACATCACAATCACCAATGCGCTAAATTTACTGTAGGTAGGTAGGTAGGACCTTACTGCATAATAATACTAATAGTGCACCAGATTGATGGAGCAACTTCTATCAATCTGGTAATTTGTCTTTAGACAGTCTAAAGATCGTAAATTCTACCTCATGTTTGATTTGGCCAAAAACACGTACCTTAAAATCCTCTAACTTTGTGGACCTTTGTATTTTTTTTACTTTAAAAAAGTAATACTTATACATTGTATTAGCTTTCTTATCATACTTATTCCTACTCAAAGATTTATTTATCTGTTCAGTTATCCCATGATTTTTTCAATGGACTCGTATACATAAAGTGTTTAGCTTACACAAGCTTGTATGAGTACGTGTATGGAACCCCGAGTATCCTAACGTAATCCTTCGCTTCGCGCGAATTGTGAACATAATATTTATTTTTAATTTAAGTTTTACTTACTAAATACCACCATTTCTTAAAATACCACAAAGTGACTACGGAGTCAATTATTGAAATAATAATAATAAATTTGGATAACTTATATAGCGCCATTTTCGTAAAATACTACCACAAGGGCGCTTCACTGTAAATGAATTGGAAAATACATATATTTTTTGACATCTCATCAAAGATGAAGAAGAATATGAAAGGCTGGGTATTTACGGGGCTGATGACCGTCATAGGCTGGTTTAAGTGATCACTTTACACGCGTGTAACATTCACCAATTATACCCATTATTGACAACCACACTACTCAAAATCTTGGAAATTCTATAAATATGAAAATAAAATAATATGAAAATAACTCCTGTAATTGGAGATAATCCAGATTTTGTGAACAAGTATTTGGACACACTCAAAATGTTTGAAAATACATGTTATTTGTTTGAAAGTACTAAATAAATAAATAAATATTGCAATATGGAGTCGGGCTGGTTCATGGTTCGCTCTTCTTGCCACAGCTGGAATATAATCCGCGAATAACGTATCCGCGAATTCGGAGGGACTACTAGAGTCACGAGATGGCAGTAACCATTGAATACATCCAAGAAGACGATCGTTACTCAAGTAAAACCGTTAACCTTAAACCACAATAGAAGAGATGATAGATGTTGTAGTTGGGATAATTCTCACGCTCTCTCTCCGCTCTCGTCTGTTGTCATTATCTACTGATCCTTGGCCAAAAAGTATATTTTATCAATTCGGATAGTTTTATATTCAATATTTGAAGATCTTCGTAATTTTCCTTTTCTATCAGAAAGTTATAGATATTAGAAAGGAGTGTTGAACTAGGGATAATTGAAAGATTAAGAAGAGTTCTTTAAGGTGGTTTGGACATGTGGAGCGAATGGATAACGAGAGATGACTAAGAAAGTTTATTTGGCAAATGTGAGCGAGGGAACACAACGAGGACGGCCACAACTCTTACCACTTCCAGACATTCTGGACGCTATTATTCTAGTAGGCAGCTCCGTGGGCCACAATGTCTGGCCCGGCGCAGGTATAACTTTAATCACTGATTTCTCTATCACCCAAGTATAATATACTCTACCAAAAAATATTTCAGATAAATACAGTTAATCTTAATTAACATGGTCATACGAATTGCCAGACAGAGTGTCCCAAAATTTGGGAGCAAAAATATTTATTTTAATTGTAGAAAAACGTCACATTTTTTTATCAGAGTAGCTGATCAGTTACGAGAAAAAATGGTCAGAGTGGAAAGGGTTAAAATGGTCAGATCAATCAGAACATAAAATCTGGTGGTGTCAAAAGGCTGCGTAATCGGATACCATGTATAACTAGATATATGGATGTGAAGGAGGCTAGGAGTGTATGTCAGGACCAGAATAGTGTGGCGTTCCATCCTCTCTGCCTACCCCTGCGGGGAAACGGCGTGATGATAGTAATAGTAGTATTTTATAAATTGAGGGGATACCGGATCAAGTTCAGTATAAATTCATATAAAACAATGTTATATCTGGCATATAGAGATTAAAATATAATCCTCATTTTTAATGAGCCAGGAAGACATGAAAGCGAAAAGCGGGATAGGTTTTATAATATCTTAGTTGGAATAAAATTCTATCTCTCTTCGTAACCATGAATGATCACGTTGCAATTCTGACTGTTCTCGTTATTATTCTCTATGATCACTGACTCCACATAACATTTCTACTGCATTGAGATAGTGGAGTACCCACTACTAGACAAAAACGTTCAACTTTCTTACAACAATCTTTACACAATGCTCTGCGATTGTCTATAGACAAAATAAGGACTAATCGCGTGTTCTGCGAGTTATTGTACCATAGACCAAATTAGAGAAAATGAGAAAACACGTGAAAAATTTAGAAAAATCTTTAAAAATACGAACAGTTGAAACCGAATTATAAAGCTTAGGCTAAAAAAAAAGTCGGGAACAATATAAGGGTCTTCTGGAAAACGTATTTAAAAGCTTTTTTTTTTAAATTTTGTTTTACTTAGTAAATACCACTTTTTCTTAAAATCTACCGTGACACTTGTTTCGATGCATTCCGCATCATTTTAAATGATGCGGAATGCATCGAAACACGTGTCACAGTGGATTTTAAGAAATAGTGGTATTTACTAAGTAAAACATTAATTAAAAATGGATAAATTTTACCACAAAGTGACTGCCGAATCAATGAAATTTAAAAAATATTTATATTTGAGATACTATTCAAGAACGCAAAAAGTATGTTACTATAAGTGAAAGAATCACTTGATCTAGATTATGTAAAACCCTAAGAAAGGGTGAATCCCATGTAGAAAAAAGCTTGTCCAGTTGAAAGAAAAGCAGTTCAAAAGATTTTGAAGGAAGTCACTTCTCAAGTGTGCGGTGATTCGTATATAATTTAAAAAATATAGTGAAGTGATTGAACCAATCCTATAATATAAGCTACACTAGTAGCCAAGAAACCTTACTAGTCATTTTACTGGTTTTAAATTAATAATAAATGGCCGTTGAAAACTGTACATATTTACGTATAATTTATTTTTTTGATAATACGGTAGAAATAATTTACGGTAGAAATAATAATAATTTGAATTAAAAAAATTAATAACCTAAATAGAACTGAGTTTGGACTCATCTTCACCTCGTGCTAAACCTATCTCACCAAATGTAACGTCAGCGATTGGTAGGATGGAATTAAATAACTTACTAACTCATATAAAGTACAGTAGTTTTATCATCAATTTACAATGATTTAAATTATAGATTTTTTTTGGAATTTAGAACATCAAACGATATGTTGTTTTCATATTATTTGTATGAAAGATTCACAAGCTGAAGTAAAATGTAATGGGATGCTTTGTGAAACCCTTTAGTAAAACAGTAAGATATAGACATAGTAAAACATTAAAATATAGAACCATTTTCACGATTCTATAGTGCGCTTGAGAGGTATTAGTTTCTTCCTATTACATTTTTTTCCATATCTAGTTGTCTCTATTGTTATGTTCATTTCCTGAAAATTACACAAATTTGTATTATTTCAGATTTCGATGGGGAACTGGCAAGTGCCGGAGGCATGACGGAAAGGCACTTCTCCGGTGGCGGTAAGTTTTACTCGATTACGATCATTATTATTTTAGTAAATACTTGTACATATTTTTTTTAAATATACTTATTTGTTTGCTATTCAAATATCAGCATGCAAAATTTGGAACATGAATGACTTTTCGATCCCACACTTTATTTATTTTAAGACTAAGGCTAATTATAACAACGCCGTAAATGTCCGTATGTACGTTTCTTATTCCACACTAAATGGTGGATTGGTCGCCGCTCTGGATTAATGCGGAGTTTCATTTATCGTAAATTACATACGTATCTAGATGCTTCGGATGGTATTGCATTAACATACTATTTTAGCTTAAACGTCACAGTATATCTGAAATTCGTCTTGGGACTTCTTGCTAAGCTAAACGTGTTAATTATTAGCCTAACAGCCATATGATGGATTCAGTATAATTTTACCAAAGCCATATAAACATTACATACTGAGCAGTACAATGCAATGATACTTTAATACATCTTACATTATATTCTTCTTCTTTCTGAAAACACAAATATTTTTGCTTTGTTCCATAGTCTTATTCGAATTTTTAAAACATAAAGTAGTATTTTTGATGTACAATTGTACTTGACTATTTATTACACGATTCATATCATGTCAATTTTTATATTTGAGTGTTTTTGAAAGAAAAATATCTGTAAAGTACGTACTCGAGCCCGAAATTTTCAGTAGGTACCCAGTAGCTAGCAGTAGGTACCTACTGAATACTGCTGTCATGTTCAGGAACCACAGGGGGAGATTCGTTGTTTTTTTTTAGCTCGAAATATTGTGTAATAAAATAAGTTGCCATCACAGACAGGTTATTATTCTCGTCTATTTATAGGGATAAAAATCTTTTCTGCTCCCCGTTCCTTCTATTTTTGTTTCTTTAAATAATCATTTTTAACGCTGCTAAAGTAAACCTTGAACATTTTATTCTATATTTATGTCGGTAACATTATGCCTTCAATAAAAGTTCGATTTCATACAATTTATATTAATTTCTTGTGTTGTAACACATGCTTTGCATAATTAAGAAATAAATATTTGTACAGACAAGAAATAGCGAATCGTTCCCAAGGTTATCGTTTCAATAATCCTGGTGTTTTGTTCACGCTATCAATCCGACTAAAATTTAAATACCCACAAAAAACCTGTCATGAACAAGTAAATCAAATAATAAAAACATGGCGATCATCTAACCGCTAACGTGTTGCTATATTTATTATTATCGCGTTTTTTGTTTGTAAGATGCGAGTATCTCATCTTATTAATAACACACACAGCGACAAAAGTCTTAAAAGTTTAAATGATTGAGAATTGAACGATATCAATACCTAATTCGCTGAGGTAGTTCACAAACTTAGTAAAATCTGCAAAAAGATTTGATACTCGACGACTTTTAAAACATGTATTGTGATGGCAACAAAATAAGTACAACTGATCAAATACGACACCTTTATACATAAAACATTTCCTGACTAAGCAACAACGTGTTCCGTACCCGTAAATATTAGCATTCGATTAGATTGCCAAGATAAAATTACATTAATAATTATAAATATTTACAGTGCCACAATGTGACACTGGGGGAGCTTCGTTCAACCTTATAATGTGTATGATATATTAAAACATTTGGCTTATTTTTATTGTGACACCTTTTTAAAAATCTCGTCTCTGGGCGCTAACATTTTTTCTTATTTGTCATATCGCTCACTCCTTTTAACAACGTCATATATCAAAAATCGTCAATTTTCAGTTGTGCATGTTTTCTGAATGCCCAGAAAATTTACTATATTCCAGCAAGAGCGTCATATTTTAACTTAATATTTAGCCGCTACAGGACAGAAAGTGTTGTTTTTGCTTTTTGAAGAAAAGATATTGTTTAATGTTTTTTTTAAATATACTAAATAATTTTTAAATGGAGAAAAAACATTTAAGTTTTACCGAAAAAAATCTGTTTCACAGTAAAAAGTTCAATAGGTGGCTTGATATTTATTTTTAATATATTTTATTATATTTTTAAACTTTAAAAACGATCTCCTAAAATATCAAGTTTTTTTGATATGACGTTGTTGAAAGGAGTGAGCGATGTGTTATATTTTGTATCATAATAATATGGCCATATACTATGTAATACGAGTATAATACATTTATTAGAGCTAGAATGAAGGCGTCGCGAAACTTTGAAATTAAAAAGAAGAAAGATTTTGAAATTATTATTTATTGGATATAAAATTAGCAAAAGATGTATCTTCAGTTGTGATCAGAATTGGTTGGGATTCTATATTATCCTTAAATGTGAAGGCAAAGAATTTCAGGCAGTGGGATCTAACACGGCAATAGCCCGGTCCCCTAACTTAGTGCTGATTTGTCATCGGAGCTCAGAGAGTATTCCTTTACTTGACTCAGAAGCTCACCCAAGTATTATATTGTAGATTGTTTGATATTTTGGAAGATTTCGTCCAATTTTCTACTTTAATAGCTAGACCCGACACGACGTAAAGGTCCACCAAAGCTTCAGTTATCCCAGGTGGAAGAAACCAGCTCTGACTTTTTTATTTTTCTGGGACCGAAGAGGAAGATCTGAATCTAATTAGTCGCCGAGAAGTTTAACTTAATTTGGTATTTTTTCTTCTCGGCTTTATTACCCCGGTGTAGTGGCGAACCCTTGTTTCAACCATATCTCTACACAGCTTTTGTGACATAATCCAAATATGCCCAGCAAAGCTGTCATGTGGTATTTAATAATCTCTTTCCTAAACCTGAATAATAATATGTGTTTACAGATCAACACACTGGTCAAAGGATATCGTATTTTTTTTACAATATTTATATGTGTGATGGTTTGGATATTTTTTTAAACGCAGGGTTCGTCAACACTTTCATCCCCGTCTCAGCCATGTTTAGTCATTAAATCACCTCTTTTTCAATGAATATAACATATTATTATATATTTCTATCAGCTTATCAGAAATCTTATGTAGCTATTTGTTTTCCGCGTCCATGTGCTTATCAATAATTATTCATTACAAAACCACCAATAAATATGCACAAAGTTTCCAAATTAAATGCTCAATGAATCCTACATGTTGTTCGAATAATACTGAAAATTAAATGTCGTTCTTAATCTCCTTCAGTAATACCTATTATGGTTATTTTTAATCCAACGGATGTTTTCCGTTTGATCAATATTTTTAACACAACTAACCACATCCCAAAATTCAGAATAATAAGGAGGTATAAATCATGTTTTTTTTTAAATTCTGTATCTATGATATATGTTATAACTTGTCTAGTCTAGCGGATAATCATCTTCCGGATTATTTTACCCTGCATTGGCCGATATTTTTCACCAGATCGGAACTTCATCATTTCGATTTGACGCATGTACATCAGAAGTGCGAATGGCACTTGGGCCAACTGGGATAAATGCTTTAAAATCACCAGCACAATTTTTTAAAGCATTTTCAACAAAATTTTAAATATTTTGACATTCAGACGAAAATTAATTTTATTTATTTTATTTTGATTTTACGATTTCATTTATGTTTTACTGTATAATTTTTCTATGTGCGTTCTTTTTTATTGATTTAAATGTATGTTTTTGCTTTTATTTTTCTGTGTCTCCAAGGTTTAAATGTTATTTTAAAAAAAAACAACAACAACAAATATCATTATTCCGTATTCATTGTTGCTTATGACAAATACAAGCTAGGTAATAAGATTATTTAATTTTATTATAAGTAATTATAATTTATTAATTATCACCCCATTTTTGTAATGGACGGAGTTTATAGTATTTTAGAAGAAATGCGTCGCGCAATTTTTCTTAGCTGAAACCAGAAATCTTCTTTAGTAATATGGAATAAACATTACTTTCAGGAGTTCACCATTCGCCATATTGTCATATAAGCAAAATGTTGTCATTATCTATTGCTTAAACTGACAGAAACACACTTTTCTTTTAAGGAAAAGCCCTGTATTTTAGAGGCTTGTTTGCAGATGGAAGAAAATTTGGGGAATTTAAGTATGAAATATACATCAAAACACCTAAACCACCTGAAAAAAAAAAATCGATTCATTTTGCATTTGGCAGCAATCGAATCCTGGACACCTATTTCACATTCGAGTCATCGCATATTATATTACACGCATGCTTAGATCACATACAAAGATAATGATTTCAGAATATTTCTATTGTTGCGAAAATAAAATGAGATAAGTCTGTTGCAATTTTTTGTAGCTGCATGAGTTTAGAAGGTTTCGCATACTTATATAACAAATTTATAACTTAGATACTAAATAGGATATTGGTATCAGTTTTAGAAATTGTGATAATATTTTACAGACATAGGCTACAGGAAAGCTCCTTGTTTTCAATAGCCAAAGCTTGGTTGGGTTTTTCACCGGTTTCACAATATTGTATCGGTTAATTATTCTAGTTAATTAAACTTTTTTGGGATTAAAAAAAATCACAATAGTTTACAAATATACATTCTGTTTCATTCATTCATCATTCTATGGAATTTATCTTGAACCGCGATCATGGTATTCAATTATATTTTATAAATATAATTTTATTCAATAGTTTCCTCAATTTAGTATATACAGCTGTGTTAATGGTTTCAGATTTCACTATATCGAATAGATAGCTTTTCGGGTGTTTACTATTTCATAGATGTTTTCTGAGGAATTAATCGTCTTGAATATTTAACGGTTTCACGTTTCAAGTTACCATATCGAATTGATATTGTCATGAATTAAATAAAATCATAAAGATAAAGGTATATCACCCATTTTACTAGTATAATTATATTATCAGAGTATTTTTTTATAATTTATGTTAATATGTTAATGATAAAAAATATTGTCCTTAAGAAAATATTTTCAGGAACCCATTGTGTGTACCCAATAATATCCTTCTTCAGTTCACTAAAGCGATTTATAATACCAATCCATTCTTATTACAGCCATAGCTTTAATGGTATTGCGTAGCTTCATTTCATAAGGCCTCTGATTCGATTCCCGCTAGGGTCAACATGAACAGTATTATTTAACTCTGTGTACCCAGCAATATGTAATATGACAAATAATAAAAATATTTCAAACTATCCAGAAACTAAATTCGCCAAGCTAGGCTGACTTTTGGATTTTAAAAATTAAAGTTTATTATGTATCGAATATTAAATCCGGTTGTAATCATGTTATTAATTTCGTGAACTCTGAGCCAGAGGCCCTAGGTTTGTCACCCACCCTGCCTCAACTTGATTCATATTTTCACATAAGCCATTTAGACTGAAAATACAATTTGATTGAAATTTTTGTGTATATCATAAGAGCACAAATGTTTATTTTTCAACAAAAAGAAAATTCTAGAGACTTCATACCTACATATCTTTTTCTTCTTCATGGCTCCATCCCAACTTATCATCTTTGTAGACTTTTGGGGTCCGCTCTCCTCATCCTCAGGTTTTAGGTTCTTGAGTAACGTAATCAAGGCCGTGCCTTCAAATCATGTTTTTTTTATGCAGCATCCATGAGTTCTTTTGTCATGAAAATCCACGGCGATTGTTTGGTTCACAATTTGATAGGGCAATAGCCTTCATACCTACATATAATCGTATTTTTTTTTGTTTTTGTTTTTAGTGTGAATTATGATATTATAGTTCTCGAATCCTTACTTCGAGTGCATAACACTAGCGTTTTCCTACATTAATATTAAATTACATAAAATCTACTTCTAAAACATCGTGTTAAACACGTTTTGACATATATTGATACTTTATTATTTTTAAAGAATTCATCAAAATACTGCCTTTTCTGTAAATTTGAATTGAAATAATTTAAAAAAAATACATTTGACTAATTATGGAGCGAACAACATTATATGATACAATCGACAGTACAATATGTAAAAATATTGAAAATATACCAATAATATTATGCAATGAGCATACATGAACTTTAATCTTATTAATCAAGTAACATGTTGGAAAAAACATACCTATTTGTATTCTTGCGGCTTCTTTTTCGGCCATTTTCATACTAATGAAATATGTATTGTTATGATAAATGTGTGTATTTACTTAAATATAATATCAAGTAGGTATATGGTATATCTGCAATGTTGTTATCTATATTGCGGAGTGCTTGATTATGGTCATTCTGTGTTGTCTTTGGAGTTTTACATTTTATTTATTTATTTTAACTTTTTGTACGGAATATATGCACATTGGCGGGCTTATTGCTGTATATCTTCTAACCAACCAAAATCAGACTAATGATACTGGTCGAAGTTTGAACCTTACGATTTTTTTAATAATAACAAAAGTTTACTGCATATTAAAATGAATGGCGTTTTAAATATATTGAATGTTTACATGCAAAAAGTTGTCTTTTTAAATGTTCTTTTTTTTAATATATGGTATAAACGCTTGATCGTGAACACAATCGTTGCCCCGACAACCCTTTAACATCTGTCTATTCCATTTATTTCCCGAAAACTGAATGCAGTTAAAAGTAATCATTGAAAACTTATAACATTTGCACTTTATTTAAGATAAGTTTTCATTTTTAAAAAATCTGCAAACCACAGAATAATCATATTATTTTTTGACATCTCATCAAAGATGAAGAAGAATATGGAAGTCTGGGCATTTAATAGAAGAGTTTCTGCTCAATAAAAAGCTTCTTTTCATATCACCAATAGATGTCTCTAGTGAAGTTCTAGTGATTCAAGAACAATGTTGGTTCATATACCTATATAGAACTTCCAAGAATTTGAGTAATATGGTTGTCAATAATGGGTAGAATTGGTGAATGTTACACGTGTGTAAAGTGATCACTTAAACCAGTCTATGACAGTAGTCAGCCCCGTAAATGCCCAGACTTCCATATTCTTCTTCATCTTTAATGAGATGTCAAAAAATAATATGAAAAATAACTCCTGTAATTGGAGATCATCCAGATTTGTGAACAAGTATTTGGACACACTCAAAATGTTGCACAGAATAATCGCTGAAAAACAAAACTGCCGACCGTCAAAAGCGCGAACATATTTTATGTACGGTTGTTAAATGGCTGGCATTATCCAGGAAGAAACCAGTCCGCATTCAACTCTGAGATTCTGAGGTTTAAACGCACTTTGAACTTACTTATATGTTTATATTAAAGGTCAGAAAATTTGGTGGATACGAAAACGTGCCTTAATTGGACCGGGTCGATATGAATAAGCACGAAAAATCCCATGCTGAACTGTTTATGATTGGCTATTTTTTCCATAACATCAGCCAATGTCACTATTGTGATAATATATTGTGTAAATATTTTGAAATAATATTTCAATCGCATTTAGAAAATTAATTCAACACCCTAAAGGAATAGAACATCCCTGTTATCCCGTCCAAAGAGCAGATTATTCAGAAAACAGACAGCCATTTGAATAAGTTACAATGCTGCATTTTATGTTTAAAAGGTACGCTGTTATTTCATATTTCTATTTGATTTGGTCGTTCATTGCGCGACATTCCCGTGTATGGATACACTGGTAACCAGTAACCGGCGACCATTTAACGGCTTATTGACGAACCGCTCGGATTGTAATGGAATTACATTATACGTATGTGGGTATGTCGTTTGTATCGTACATAATATACCCATTTCCATCACTGCCGGAGCGGGTCCACCTCCACGTCCATCTTGTTTCCTACTCCGCGATATTTGAGAGCGCGGAGCGCAGAGAGCGCGGAGAGATGATGCCTCTGGTGGCGCGGCGCACAGCCACGACCGCCTCGGCCGCCTCGGCAAGGAGTCGAGCGTGGCATTTGGTGCGCTTTTATTTATTTGTTACGTGCGATCTCTTGATCACCGTCACAGTCCACCTATTTTTAGCGCTGCGTCGGCATTCATATTGTAGCATTTGCTCATTAGCCCCAACACAAAACCGTATCGATGTGGATTACTCACTAAGCGTTCACAAAATGTCCGCCGCACGCCGCACGCGAGACCGCTTCGATCTGAGAGACTTTTCTGTTAGTTGCAGTACGAGTACCAGTACCTACGTTTAGCGGCAGACGATGCTCATTTGTTACGATAATAATAATCTTGTTGCGTTTTAGATAAGCAAATACATATATACATGTTTAATTACTCGATGTTTTAAGTAGATAAGGACTCTTGATCCCTTTCCCGCAATAGGGAGTTTCTATTTGCTTTAGTCGACTGGGCGGCAGGATTCGCCCGTTGCGTCATAACCTCGACACCGTAATCAGGTGTGTTAGTGCATTCGAAGAAAATCAATAAAGCATGACTCTGGTCCTGATACTTAATCCTTCTGTGACTAAATAGTCATGCGCATTTTCATCAAACATTTCCCACTCGGGTTGACCTTTGTAGCCAATAATTGTGCCCCAGTTATCCGACGAAACTACGCAATATTTTATACAAACAACTAAGATCGCGAACGGGGGTGGTTTCAGACTCGCCCTATTTGCGACGTTCCATATATTTTATTACTTAATTTAGATATTTTGTGTTCCTTTATACGTACCTATGTATAATAATTCATTTGATTAATAAGTATTAATATTGATAGTAGTATTAATTTTTTTAAATTGCGGCTGCTGATTATTTTGTGGAATTCCATATTAAAAGGAAATTTTCACTTTATGATGACAAATGTTCGTTTTTTGCCTTCTGAAGTAATTAATTACATTAGTATGAAAGATATCTAAAAAAAAACATTTACATGAAAATAAATAAATTGACGGTGTACCTTTTTCAGAAATATACGTTTTTATCATATTTATATTTTGGAAACTAGTATTGTTTCGATGTACTGCAAGAATACTGTAATTCAAAAAACATACTCATTTTTACTAAATATTTATTGAATAAGTACATGTTTATTAAAATTTATTAATTTTCATTATTCTTCATATTTAATTTATATAATAATGGTTGAATATTTGACCGTCCACTCACAACTGATCCTAATTTGAACAAAAATCTAATCTTTGATTTGAAAGAAATTTATTTAAAAGATTTGCAATGTTACTGTTTTTGTACGCATTTTAGCCCCTTTGTTATATTGTAACGTGCGAACTTAAGAACATCGAAGGAACATTTGTAAGGGGCTAGTTCGCTAGTTGTCATAATGTCACCATCAAATCTGAATGCGCAAAATTTTCGCCATCTTTCTTTTGGGTGTGTTTAGTAGCTTATGGTGCAGACACACGCTTTGCTTAATATCGCTGTTGGGTACTGCGAACAGTGAGATAGTGCTCGGGGGTGGCGAACTTCAGCTGAATGTAGAATGTAGGGCGGTGGGCGGCGCCCGCCCCCTCCCCCTCCCTCCCCCGCCCGCCGCATGGCCGCCCCCGCCCTTACCATTCTAGTTTTCACTGTATTCCGCGCTTTTCGCCTCTTTCACCTTTTGTCTCTGCGGAAAGTTTTCTTTCAAAATGTCGGCTTCGGGAGCGGCAAACTCGTATCTTTCACGGCAACACATTTCATCTACCGATTTGTAAATATGTAAATATTTTATTGCATTTTTTTTACAGTTTTAACATACGCCAAAGTGTTTTTTCCCCCTTTTCTAAATCTTATTCGGTTGTTGGCTTTCTTGTCATAAAAAAAAACTCAAGTCGATTTTCAAACTTGTCGGATTAAAATTGATGTAAGGATATCGGATTTATGAGGCGGCATCGTCATATTCGGATAATAAAGATAAACGCCTTGCGCCCTGAAGGGCCTTTCAGCATTCCGTCAGTTACTCGCCCGCAACAGCATCCTTCGGTGTGTTTATTGCGCTGTGAGAAAAATGTCCCTCCTTCCTGATTCGCGCTCATTTGCCTCCCCGGCCCGGCTACCCCGCCGCCCCCACCGCCCCCGCCGTCCCGCCGCCCCGCCCGCCCCGTGGCCCGCGACACCCCCCGCACCGCTGCCGCCCATTATGAGATGTTCGCCCTTGCGGGAGATGCAGGCACCCTTTACGCGGCCATCCATCAGGGCTGGCAAATTATCCAGTCTGATGACGTCTGACCCATAAATTAAGCAAATGATTAGGCATTTTTTAAACCAAATATGAACCGTATATTTTTATGTTCACTGTTGATATCCTATATGTATTTATTAGGTTAGCCCACATTTTACTTCTCCCTTCTACCTTCTCCCAACGGTTCGTCAATAATATGTAACATCAATAATATTATACATTTTACAAATAACGTTTCAATTAAATTTTCAGGCTCTTAAATTGTGTACATTTTTGTATACATTATATATTAATTTGTATACATTTTTAGTAAAAAAAGTTCTATGTTTTACACTGTCAGACGATTCAACAAAATTACACTTTTATACACATCATATATCCAAAAACTATCCACATATAAATTTCTCACTGATTTAATTATGTGTATTTGTTTTTTTTTTTTGTTAATTTTTATTGAACTTAAAATGTGTGTGGAAAGAAATACTGTATTTTTTTATTCAGACCCCCTTGCTCTTCCACTTTACCACATTTCCATTTCCGGTCAGGCTGGTATTGAATAAATATTAGATTGACAACTCACTTGTATTTATTTTGACTCCGTTAGGAATTGATTCCGGGAATTAAGCACGCGCTAACCACTACACTATGCAGATGGATATAAAAAATCTTAGCATATTATTATTATTATGTAATAAATTAGTTTTCACACGGTTCATATAAATTAGTATGAGATGTGACTTTTCTCTAGAATTCACCTGTACTTTTAGTTTCTTTAAATTGCAATCAGGTATCCATCCTAAGACTCGTATCTCGATGTTCCCATTTCCCCGATGCTTCATGTCGTTTTTTTTAGTTGCACATTATAAATGCATCGAATTTTGGGCAACCCTGTTGCCGCCAGTGTCGCCCTCCCCCTCCTCCCATAGTTCACCCCGTCCGCCGGAATGTGTGTACATACGGCCGGCCACATTTGCCCCGCGTATTGATTTCCTCTCCCACCGGTGGGCGATGGGACAAGAGCGGGGTTACAGGGAGACTGAAGGATGAAGGAGGTAAACCCCCCCCCCTAACCACCCCGCCCCCACACCCACCTTTCGAGAATTTCACAAAACCCCCCGCCGGATGTTGGGTGTGATTCCATCCGATCCGCCATTTCGCCGTCTTGCGCGCTTATCTCTGTGTCTATTGTTTCCAAATTGTTATATCTGATCGTGGTCGCCACACCGAACAGGTGAATCCAGTTCTACTTTCCACTGCCCGACTCGTCTCTACTCGATACCCGATCTCTTCCTGTCCCCTATACACCCCGTTCCCATGATGCGACACAAAACGTCTATATGATCACTTTGCGCCGACTCTAGATAAAGTCCTCTCTGCTCTGTAGTGTCTCAAAACACCCTGAAACATTCCTTCATAATTCATTTCGGTACTCTCCTTAGAAACGCCTTTCGCTGACACAACTGAAAAGAGACGAGAAAATATCAGTCGATATTAGCCCGTGCCGTTAGGATCCCGTATTTTTAGAGATATCGAAAGCTGACCAACAGTTCGTTGATAAGTATCTTCCTATTTCCACCTAACTAAACAACGAATCCACCTCCATATTTAGATTGCGATTAGATCTTGATAACTTACCTTTCATCTCTAATCACCCACAACGGCCCTACTAAGCCCAGTTTTTATGTTGGTCATTTTTTTCTTATTCATTAGTTATGTACATAACATATATTTTTCTAATATTAAATCTTATTTATATTATCACTGTAACTTATTGAAAAAATATTTTATGTATAATTATCACAAATAACGATAATATTTTCTGCGTTATTAAATTTATGCCATTTATGTGCTCCGTATAAAGAATAGGAAGGAACCTAGAAAGTATGAATAAAAATATAAAAATTGTAACAATCTACACCTTTGCCATAGGTCGCCAAAATCTCCAGCAAAATCACACTTTTCACTTTAATTTTTTTATATTTTTCAGTTCGGTATTTTCCAATTGATTAGAACCTAGATATTCCGAACTAAATGGGGATGAAGATGATATGTAAAGAAAATGAGCATATAAATAAATTGCTTTCTGTTATATATAAACCCGGCATAAAAAAAAACAATATAATTGATAGAAATTCATACATACTCATACGTAAAAACCAATTGAAATATGATTGGTACAGATTTATATACTTTAAATACTGGTACAGATTTATAACCTTTAAATAGTAAATATTGTCTATAAATGGTCATCTTCTAAATGTACTGAGACATCGAATTCTAAATCTCACCTCGTCATCCTTCAAAATCCTAATCCGAGTTCTCACTGGCTTTGTTTGGAGGCTTTAGAAAGTTCGATATTACCTAAATAAAATGGAAGGATGATTTATAATACTAAAAGTGATTTTTATTTCGCTAACAGGTTTGTTCTTTGAGGGGCATTTTTGCACCCTATAAAATAAAATAAAATGTATTTATCTTCTATGATAAACACAAATATTTATGTTCCATACTATTTTCGGGTTAGTCTAAATGGCTTCTATCGAATACGATTTAAGTTGCGGCAGAGTGGGCATGATCCTAGAACCACTGACACTTCACAACACAAACCACGAGACCACAGACTCGAGTATTCCTATGTGTTAACTGAAAATAAGTATGTTGCTTGAAAGCTTTTACGTATAAATTTCTTTTTTTCTTCTTAATTTTTCAAAATTAATTTTGTCCTCTCCGGATAATCGAAAACCCCGATAATCGGTATCTTACGCTACATACTGTGGGTACATAAATTAATATGACCTAATCGTTTAATATGAAGAAAACACATGAATTAGTTTCATGCTGGGAAAGAAAATAACATAAATGACATAAATGGTTCCTTTCCTACTATACATTTCCTATGTATTTATTTTTATCCCCCTTCAACGCTGGTTACCTACATTAACATTAGGCGTATACCGCCCGGGATCAATACAGACTCGAGAAGGCCTCTTATTAGCGTATACCGAGGGTACCCAACCTTTTATGCGCTGGGAGCTACTTTTCTTAAGTTTTATCGCGATCGACTCTTAACATGATTCCCATAAGAAAATATTATAAGGGCTCTTTTTACTCTTCTTCAAACATAAAAATGTTCACTTTTAATGCGAAATATTATTAATTTTGTAACATTATGTTTCGTTGGCAATCTGCAAATAATTTGGTCATCAACCAAGTTTGGGCTAGCAACCGAAGTTGCAAAGCGCTTGCATTTATCGTAATGGCTATATGGATATTTTGATTTAATGTAATCCATATGAGAAAAGGAAATTTGCATAAATACTTACTTCCGAACCATGATGAAATTTGGAAATATATTTTTTTTTTATTTGAATACATATTTTTTTTTGTTCACCAATCCCCATATATCAGAGAGCACCCGTTGCATGCAATGACTGCAGATTTTGAATTAATCGGATATAACGACACGAAATCAATTAGACCAAAAAATGCGTTTTTTTTTACGTAAAAAATTATTCACATTGGTAATGGTGCAATAAGTAACAGCTCAATGGTATACCACTTATTCAGTTATTACCAACATAATATATTTTTTTCCAAATTCGCAAGAGTTTTCGGTATCGACCAAATTTTGCTTTGCGATGGACCGGTTGAACATCCTTGGTGTATACCATATGTACTCTGTTATTAGCAAACATAAACGAAATAGGAACCACAACAATTATTTCAAAATGCTTCGGAAGAACACATTTTTATTACAGTAAGATTCACATATTACTTATTTATTATTTTATTTAAATGAATTGTTATATTACTAATATTCATCATGATTATCTAAAACCTGCCATGGAAAATCGCAGCTTATAAACCCTAATGTTTCTCTTTCGCTCTGTCACTCCTTTTCTCTTCACGTTTCAAGTATTGAGTTTTCAGGACAAGCGCACTATTTGTGTGCATTCCACAACGTCTTACATCGTGCACGAGCTTGTGCATATAGACCGGGCGGATCGCGATAAGAACGTTTCAATAAAAATAATTCCTCGTTGTGCCTTCGATTCTCATTTATGCACGAATAGTTATAAAAATAATTCTTACACTATTTTAGGACGGCTCGTGTATAAGACGACAAATGTTAAATCTAATCAATTTTCCAATTTACCTCTGTCTTCCGGCTTTCCGCCTTTGCTCGGATATCGTGTGCCGTGAGTGAAAAACGTTTCAGCGCGCATAAGTGAGAATGTGCGGCAATAGTCATACTGTTACCCGACAGGTTTTTAAAATACGTACTATATGTACAACCTGATTTTAGGGGAGGGTGGTGCGGGGAAGAGCGGCCTCCGTGCACCGGGGTGACTGTACTTGCAGTATGTGTGCAACGCTGATTTCGATCCATTAGTCTTTACATATTTATGTATTTTTCCGTCCTCGTTTTGGTACCCAATAATGTATACCATACAAACCGAACCGCATATATCTAAAAGCTTCGAGTAAAAATTTCATTTCGTTTAATCATTTTCAAGAGGTAAGAGGCGTCACCTTCATTCCTTGTACAATTGGTTTTACGTAACCTCGTTACCCGGTGCCTTGTAGCAGATTCCTGCGGACCCTTCCCAGACGGTTTTTTGTTCCTCGCCTCGTAGCGGTTAAGTGGCCGGAATAACAGCTACAACGCGTTCCCTTTCAACTCCACACTCGCGTTCTCCCGTCGAGATATTCAACTGAGAAAGAAGAAAATTTTGGGTTACCTTTTAATTTATGTATGATTTTCTTTTTTGAATAAGTATATTATGGATATTTGTGTAGAAAGTGGTTTCAGGACAGTCTAATTAATACGTAATATGTATTTCCTCATTATGAATAATTTATGTACAAGTATAATGTGGATGCTCAATCGAGTCAGACCGATTTGTAACGTGTATTTATTTGAAAGGAGAAATTGTGTCTGTCTATATTCAGATACCTACCCGTATCATGTGGCGATGTGAAGTCACTTACATCCTCCCGAGGGAAGTAGTCACGTGGTTCCGCAGGCGCGCCTATGTTTATCGATTATCCCTTTGTCGCCAAACCTTCTTAAGGTCCTCTGTTCTTGACTCGTTCTGTAGCCTGTCCCTCGCCCCCCCTGAACTTACTTCCGCTGCCCCCAACCCCGCCAGACCATTCCGATGATTTCATTTGTGTATGCCTTCTCAGTTCGGAATTTCAGCCACCATTTGCTCGGAGCGATACTCTGAATGAAGTAATTTTATGATATTATATAAACGACTATATATTCTTGTCGTTTTGTTGCTAATCTACGAGGATCGTTTATAATTAATTTGACATTTTGACGAATTATTTACAAAAAATGTACGATAAATTTTCGATTTTCGCGATTAGCATGATATTTGCTTTACGGCAATGGAGTAATGCGCGGATAAACAAGTCAACTTTCATCTTTATGTTTGCAAAGTAGTATTAAGCGGTAAAACTCTATAAATAGTTTAGAAAACAGCGTAATCACAATCTAATTATGATATTTAGCATCTATACGAGAGTTGGAATCTATTACTTGCCCTGCGCGACAACTCGCAGACGGCAACAACGTTGCCATAACACCGACATAAAGCGCCGTGTTTCTTGTTGTTTACAAACGAAACTAGCCGCGAGTATATTGTTCAACGCCTCACAATCTGTGTATTCATATCGAGTGACCGCGCGCATTCAACCCGGTTGAAACCAGTCGAGCTTTCTGACCGCGAAGTGCATTGATGGGTGCGCGCGGCCACTTGCCGCCGCGCCGAAGGTCAACCTGCCGGCCCTTTCTTCCCCCGACTCTGCCTTCTGCCCAATCCTATAATAGTCACCCGCCGAACATTGAAGCGAATCTCTTTGCCGTTCCTCCGAATTGTCAGTCGATAAATAAATCGATCGCATCGTACTATTGGTTTAATTGGCTACGACTGTGCATCTAAAAGTAGAATGCATTTTGTTTTCTGTCCCTCTTCATAGCTCGGCGTGAATGGAGATAGCATCACCTCGTGCCGATTATTTAATCGGTATAAAGCTCTCGCGTTTCCTAGTCCTTCCGTTAAGAGGTGCTAAACATTTTTCTAACTGTATATTTATGTATGGTTTACCAATATAATTTTTTATATGTACATATAAAAAATCTGTATTTTGGCTCTTTAGGCATAGCCTGTGTTGAACATAAATACTTGCATGCCGAAAAATACTTGTATGTATGCTAAAGTACAGCAAAAAGTCAAGTAATGTTAACGATTTTAAAACAATTTTAATACAATCCAATACAATGATTAAAATATCGCTTTTCCTTTTGTAATCTTTTTATTTATACAAGTAGGTAGTTAGTTTTTCTTCTACCTTAAAGCATACCGTATACCATGGATACATTTATCTTTATGTGCAAATGGAGAAATTTGCCTTAGAATATCCCTATCATCTCTAATGGGCATGAAGTAATAATACGTAATCCAGTAATACCTAGTACTGAACTTTGTTTGTTTGTGTCTCAAATAAAACAACGTCTGGAAATTCATTGATACTATCGGTACTTATTGATTGATCTTTGCAGTTGAGACTTGTTTCAGTCACAGTGTTGGCAGCCGTATCGAATAAATTCAGTAAATGGGTCCATTTTATTGGTCCTGAAATGTAAACCATGAAATTAAATTTTTGTCAGTTTTCACTCATCCCCAGTAACAAGATAATAAAAATATACATTATTTTCTCATTTTCAGGCAATTATATGTTACATTCAGCTTGAAATTCTGTCGATCTTAAAACAATACATGAATTTCAGTAATTTACTCCTGAAATATATTAAAACTAATGAAACACGTGCAATTTGATATATTTATGTAGTTTTTATTTAGTATATCGCTAACATCCTTAGCATTTTTAGTATTTGAATACATGAGGTTCTGGGATCAAACTCGGCTTAATCACCATAAGTAAAATGTGATTTTTACTGCATCAATTTCGTCCCACGGAATTGGCACCTGAAACGCAAACCAAATTAAAAGCACCTTACCTCATGTTACCCTATATCAATAAAATGAAATGCCTTATGCACCATTACATTTTTAAAAATCGTGAAATATTATTGTATTCTCTTAGACAATAAAAGCATCGCACCGCATCGATAGTTCTATACTACGTCTCCTAAGAAAACATTGCAAATGATGAATAAGTAAGGGTGTCCATTTTGTACATTTTTTTTGTAAAATAAACATTCCCTTGAAAATACTTACAATATAAGAAATAGCCGTTTTTAATTTGGTTCTTAGCTTATTTTTTGTTAAAGTCTAGTTACGCTTTCATTTTTCATTTTCAAACCATTTCCTGGAAAAATCACAAATAACATCAGCAATGTTTCAACTGAAATAAAACTTCAGTAATGGATAAAGTAAAACGTTCGTTCATTACTCCTGCATTACGTAAGGAATTCAGTACTTGGGCTCGCGGTCCTCCGTCTCTCCCGCTCCCGCTCCCTCTCCCGCTCCCGCCACCGCACTAATTGTGCCCCTCCCGTCACAACCCGCGCCGCAGTTGCATGTCTGTTCCGTAAATATTTGACTCCTGCTGAAGCTTTTCGCCTACACAATCCTCGAGTGAAATCGATACCGGCTAGCCGCCGGCCGCGGCCACATTCTCACCTCACGCGGCACTCGCTACAGTCTACAGTACTGCATTCAACCTCTCTCTAGATATTCGTTTGTCGTTACTCACATGGGCGTGGATCCGCCTTGAAACCTTATTTATCCTGAAATTTACTTTTCACCAATCCCCGAGACATTTGATTAAATCTACCCGACGAATATTTTCCCGACAAAATTTTAAAGCATTCATCAATCGTGTTTTCCCCAGAAAATACACAATTTCTTTATGTTTTTTTTTATAATTAAACTCTTGTAAATCCACTTGACCGAATGACTTTTATTTCTAGTTTCGAAAACTAACAGATTTTTCATATAAAGGTGAAAAGTAAAACTGTGTCATTCCACAAAGTCAATGCCGAATCAATAAATTATATCATTTATTTATTCAATCGTTATTTTTATATTTTAAATAAAACAAAAACGGGCAGTCACTTTTTGTAATGGTTTTCTTTATTACCTGCGAACAACACATAAAATTGCAATAAACAACCCGAAACAATATAATTTCAAAATGTTTTCTTCAACTCTTTCAGTCGTGCGCCAAAATAAGTTCCACTTTTCCCGGTGTTCTAAATATATCCGTGTAAATAAGTACCTACCCACCCTGCGCAGCGCCGCGCTACCATCGGCCTCCGTGAAAAACGTCCGCTCGCCACTATTTATTATTTTGCGCACCTCCGAGTAAAAATGCTTAAAGCCTTTGACTATTTTCATTTACCTCGTGTTTCCGTACGGAGTATATCTTTTTGCGAGGTAATACAAAATTATTTGTATCATCACTTCGCGTGTACTATAATTTGAGGGCGGTCGTGAACAGGTTGTGCCGACTTCGATCGATCGATCGCGATGTTCCTACACTTTTTTCTTAATAGCTTACTCATTAATAGAAACAAAATAAACCTTTGTATTTGGTATTATGAATTGTTAAAAAAGGGACGTGCTTTTTGTATGTGTATTTTTCAGGATCGTTTCCGTTTATATGTTGGGAATGGCATATATTTTTTCAAGGTAGGTTTCAAACGACCGAAGAATGAGCAACCCTGAGAACTAGTTTCCGGCAGTTTAGCACCGTAAATCAATATGTATTCAATTCTCCCCGAACAAGTAGTGGTCGGGCATATTACCCGCAGTGATTCGATGATCGGCGCGCTCCCGCGGTGTAGGGTGGATCTGTCGCCGCCTTGGGCCCGAGTGGAGAGTGGAGAGTGGAATATCCCAGGCTGAGTGGTTCGTCCTTCACTCCCCCGCGCCCCGCGCCGCCCCCGCCGCCGACGGTGCCACCCGGCCCTCCGCCCTCCGCCCTCCGCCCGCAGCCGTTGCAGCGCCACTGTTCCGTGAGCCACCCCCGCTTGCACCTCTCGCAGGGTTGCCAGCACTCGCCACTTGCCGCTTCCCACTAATACGTATTGCGATACAACAAACCCTCGACGGTTTCTTCGATTATAAGTACAAATGTACAACTAGAGTAGATAGTATTGTAGATAACATAGGTTTGGGAACAGTGGCTTCACTCGACTCACACGTATCCCTAACGCGAATGAAAACGTTAAATTAACGCCTAAATATTTTGTTGCCTAATTAAATGAAATTTGAATAGCGTTAACGAAAACGACGATCAAATGATATTTGAATACTCCATAGAACCATAAAACATAATTCGAGGATTGATCATGCGAGGGAAAGTGGGTGGCTAGGAAGGAAATGGCTATCGCAGCCGCCAAAGGTCCGAGATAGGTACAAGGAGATGATGACTATTGTGAGTTGACAAGACGATCGCTGACGCCCCTAGAATACGAACACAAACGTGTCCACTTCAGACTTTGTAATGTTGGATAGAGTTAACATTTTATTACTCTACTATCAGATGGTGAAAGGGTAAATTTATCCACAATATTTTAGTTTACGAGATGGCATATTTTTAACATTTATTGAATGTAAACCGAGATTCCATGAAAAAAGTTGTATAGGGTTGGTTTGCAATTTATAATAAAAATGAAATGATAATTTTGGAAAAGCGACGGGTGGGAACTGTGAAGTGGGAAGTGGGCAGTGCGTACGGGTGCGGGCGGATTTCCCGACTTGCGCGCACCCTGCAGCGGCGGGCGGTTTGCAAACATTTCGCGCGTCTCCGTCGGCGGCCACCTGATAAAACGCCGCCGCCGCCTCTTCGTGCGCCTCCCCACGCCCCACCCCCCACCCCCGGAAGGTCTACACTCTCCGTCACCCGTCACACTCCACCCACAGTGCGGCGCCGTCCGCCCGCCGCGAAGCTCGCGTTTTGTGTACACCACTTGTCGTGTACCGTCGCCGCATCTTGAACATCTCCGTGGCGATTCGGATTTCGTGCGAAATCAAATAGTGAACTGTGCCTATCTGTGACGCGGTGTACATTGTTTCGCGCATCCGAACCGTAACCCAGTGCCACTCAATCTTTTCGGAACGGATAAAAATATTTTGTTGTGAAATCGCGAGTTCCGTACTTTCGTAAACTGTGTGTAAGAAAAGATGAAAACTATTCCGATTGCATAATATACGGCTTCGCGAATTGTTTATGTGATTCCTTAAAGTATGCTCGATATTTATGCCGATATTTAATATCGCAGTTTTCGACATGAAATGTATGTTTATCTATCATTACGCATGAACAACTTACGGTATTTGATTCCCGTATTAAGTATTCTATAATATCGCATACATTACTGTTATTTCGCTACCTCTTATTAGAAGTGGAAACATTTGTTTACACCAGTTATATTACTTTTTTCCACGACTCACTAATTCGTGATGTCTGGTGTACTTTTATGCTCTTTATTGTAAAGGATATTGTTATATTACAAGTATTTTCAATAAAGTCGTTAAAAGTATTTGCCTGATATATCCATAAGTAGTAAATAAAGATTGGAAGAGCTATGCATTAGATAGAGTGGTCTGGCAGGGTTAGGTGGCCAGAGCGGAGAGTGCTGTGGATGACGGAATGCGAGTCCAGCAGTGTGTGCACCTCGTTAAGCTCGGTCAAGTGCCGCTAAACGGACCGCGATGCACCAGAACCGGTTTCCAGACGCTTTTTGTTCTTATTCCGAACCCCTTTCCGACATAATCCCGCACGGAATAGCGCGAATGTGAAGTGATACGTCGGATCAATATTTTTGTCGATTCCACTCCCGAGTTAGCAACCGAGTTGTTGCTGCATTATTTAGTGCTGTTTTCAACGCCCTAACGATTTGATTGTGCTTCGCTGTGGAGCTTATTATTTTATTATAAAGGGTTTCCGACTGCGATTCATTTCGTTTTGGTTTCGACCGTTCGCACGTCCGTAACTTCCTTCAAATTTATATATGTTGTCGCTGTTTGGGTTCACTCGCGATTAAGATAGCGTTTGTCGCGTAAATAATTTGCCAATAATAATAATCTATCGTAAATAAAATTTGGGGTAGTTTTGTTGTATTTCATTTATCGAGCAAATTCTATACAAAATACCGGGGAGCAGTGGTAGTAGTAGTTTGATATGAGATTCTTATTATATTGTCGTAAGCAGAAACTTGTGTCCTGTGAACACAATCTGAGCTTTGATGGTGACGTTCCGCAGTACTTTTATGGCCATTTTAACGTTCGTTTATAAATTTAACGATGACATTAAACACCAGCCGTGAGGCGTGATACCTGTTGAGTGTCTAACGCCCTGCTAAGTCGTGATCTTCGGAACAAAATGGATCAATATGTGATTTGGATCATTTCTCAGAGCTCGATTGGTTGTAGGCTGCACTATGCTCACTAATAGCTGATCAAATTTCATTTCTCATAACCTTTCCTCATTACCAATTCTACGGCTTTCGCATCTTTATCGGTAGATTTGTTCATTGTGTACATTCTTTATATTATTGACTAAGGATGAATGATAGTCATACTTTTTTCTTATCATTTTGATTTAGGATTCTTTTTTATTCAGTAGTGCTCATAATAAAGAAAACACGTGGAAAACAATATTTAAAAAAAAAAAAAACAAAATTTTATATTATCATTTAATATTTTTTGTTCAATTATATTTCGCCCCCCCCCCCTGGACTAAGTAATTGACATATTTTATCTGTAGACAAACGCAAAAATAATTACAATAGTGTTTTTTCTTCTTCACGTCGTTTTTCTGTTAGCTTCTATCAAGGTAACACCGCGGCAATCCATCACAATGGCTTACGAATCATTGTTTTATTTCAGAATTACATTATTTTCAATTTAAAAAAATGTTTTTTCATTATATACTTACCTTAATGTAAAATGCAGATCTTTGAAGAAAAAAAATATTTTTTCTCTTCATGGCGTTATTAGTATCGGTGATATATAATTTATGATATAATATTTATTTTCGTATGTTGTTTGATCGTCGATGTTGGAGTTTAAAAATTGTGTCTCGAAAATACAGCTTTTTCGTGATAAAACGTCGTTAAGGTTTACTCGAATGAATATATTGGCTTCATCCGCTCGAGTTGTGAATGTACGTTAGTTGTCAGTCGTAACGCCCCGATCAGCTGATGCGCTTCTCCGTCCCGCCGCGGGATGGCGCCCTCTGTCCTCCGCACACACCCCCACACTCCCCGTCGCGCCGCTCACACGCTGGTTTGTTTACAGTCGATACGGCGCGAAGCCAGTTAAAGCGAACCGAGCAATCAAAATTGAGCCGTCAGGCCCCGACGGAGAGGTCTGAATCGCGGCGCTTCCACCTATTGCGTTCTCACGATCTTCGGATTGTTCCCCCGCTAGTCTTCCTTCCTATGACGAAACTCGAAATAGCTTATATCCGAGCCGATGCGCTTCTGAGGTATAAGGCGGTACGTAAAGAAATATCGCAATCGGCGAAACGAGTGTGCGGGAAAGTGGGAACCGATATACATACTTTTTATCGCTTTGTTTGGTAAAGCTGTTCGCTATTACGGCATTGCCAGTTCGCTAACTATTATAATACCGTTCATCACTACCGACATTGTTATAAAAACGTGCCGAGTGGATCGACCGGTGAATAGGCAGCTGCTAACCCGAAACTGAGCTTCCTTCCCTCGTCATTCCAGATGATCGCTTTCAGTTTTCCATTCCTTCGGACGGGAGACATCATACGGTGCGTAAAGTAGTTCGCGAATCGTGACCGAGTTCGGAGTCGGGCCAAGACGCTCCCCGGGGTCGAGTGCGCGCCTCCGGGACGGGAGTCAGCGTGCCCGCCCTCGAGCGCGGCGGGCGCGGCGGCCAGGGCGCGCAGCGGCGCAGGGCGGCAGCCATCGCGGTCGCTCCGTCCGGAGGCGATGGCGGCCCGGCGGTGACCGGCGAGGGCGGCCAGCGGCGGCAGCAGGCCCGCCAGCGCGGGCTGCCCGCGGCCGAGCGCCCTCCGCGCCGATGGTCGCCCCCTCCGCCGCCAGCGCCGCGCGCCATGCACCTCGCGCTGCGCCGCCGGCCCGCCATGCACGCGCCCCCCCGAGGTACGGACAACCATTCTGTTACGCATCCCGAGACCTTCCTAGTAAACCCGAATAACTATACACGGCTTCTTAAAGAAACGTCGTCAATAGCGAACTGTTATCTGATAAAATAATTCAATTATACGATTGAAAAAAAATACGGTTTCGCGTTAACCGATCCGGGAATCAAACCCAGTGGTTAGGATGCACGAAAATCGTACTTAACACTAGACTACGGATGTCAAAATATGTCAATTCATCGTGTTTATTTACATAAAAATTCCTTAACGTTTTCATTGGTCAAGTGAATATTTTAGCGAGCAGTTTCAGGATTCGAGCAAATACTGGTTGAAAACTATGTAAGGCTTTATTATTTCAAAGATGCGGAAGGTTTTTCCTCCCAATAAATATCTGTCACTACTTCTCACTAAACCCTAATATTTTGATTCTCACCGACATAATTGTTGGTGAAGGTTTTCCAATCTCTCCATACCCTTTCGGTCGATATAATAGTCCTTGCCACGTTTCTTTTTAAATCCCCCGTTTCTTCGTTTTACAAACTATTGCTGCAGGAAATTCAAAGTTTTGTTTGGGATAACATATGTTTTTGAATGCAACTATTTTCATACAGCAAGCAAATTCCGGTCTCGTTTATTATCTTTGTGAGCGTCTTTCCGGCTCAGTGAAGACATATTGAAATTGTACCGAGCACTACTTACCACCAATTAACTGCATTTACGAACTGGAGATTGAGTTTTTGTTTAAATAAAATAATAAGTCGGGTTATTTAACTCCCAAGCTAGCTATAACTATATATACAAGTTTTTAAAATATTTTACACATTTTTAATTAATGTTTTACTTAGTAAATACCACTATTTCTTAAAATCTACTGTGACACGTGTTTCGATGCATTCCGCATCATTTTCAAACACCGTATGTGAAGCTAATTCTAATTTTTTTGAGTTGGGTTCTTGGGACGTTGAAGGTTGAAGAGGGGGTAGTAGCTGTTTCTTATTTTTATTTATTAATTAAATTTTTATTTTTATTTTTATTTCTTATCAGTTATTTTTATTTATTATTATAAGCATAGCTCTTACACTAAAACAAAATGGCATCTGAGACGAGAGAATGAAACATTACGGAAGTGGTATATCCGGTGTCAAGTCATAAACATTATTCAGATTATTCATGTGTCATTTAAAAAAATGTATATATAAGCGCCCTGTGAAATGTGTATTTATATACCTTTTATTGCTCAATGATATATTGACGCTCAATTTTTACCATTTTGCAGGAGAAATTTATTTAGAGAACGAAATAAAGGCATTTGTTGTCATGTCTGATTGAAATTTAATGTAATCAATTAAACTTACGAGAGACTAGGAAGTGATGAGAATTTAATTATTTAAAAACGGACCATGGCTGGTGGTTTTTGTTTTTTTTTTAATTATTTATTATTATAAATTAATAATAATTGATGATTGAATGAATGTGGATAGGGAACGGAATGCAATTTCTGTATTTAATATTCCGACTTTCCCCAACGTACTCGTATTCAGCTGATAGGGAAGCATAGTAAGTAAGCGGTGTTTTCTAGCGAATTTGCGTGTATCACTTGGTTCATCAGGCGTTACAGCAGACGACGATGCTGAATAATTCCATTATTTGGTGCCAGAGTACTCACTCGCCCTGAGACGGCATTCTGTTACTGCAGCTTACCCACGTTTGCCACGTTTTGGTGTACATTTTCCGCTATTTATAATATTACAACGTCCTCGTCACGCGGCGTCACGGCGCGCGGGCGGCTCCCGGCTCCCGCAGCCGCCGCGCGCCGGCCGGTTTGTGCACCTCGCCTCACCGCCTGACCCCAAATATCTCTTCATATTACCTGACCTCAACCGCTTTAAACAAAATAATCGGAATCACTCAAACAGTATCAACTGAGGCTAGAAACCGGAGAAACGACCGATTACTGCATCTATCGAGACATCGACGTTGCCACGCTGCCACGCTGCGAGACTATCGTAAATGAATTCGTTTCGAATGTTGCGCTGCATTTCTACAGATAGCGTATGTAATGTCGACAATCTAAATTTAATTCCGAGCTTATTTTCGATTCGTCGAACGCGTATTTAAGCGCGTGTATATATCCGATCCGTACGTATGTGTATGTATACAATGGAAAATAGCATACCTAACTGGCAGTTAGCAGTCCATTCGCGCTCTTAGAGAGAGACGGGATGTCAGCGGACGGCGATAGCGTATCATTCCGTAGGTGTTTTCTCGATCGGTTGATAGCTGCCCACGTACAGTAAACTCGGAATAATAATCATTTATTTACATGACTCCATCTCTCGTTTGTTTGTATCCACATAGCTCGCTTTCGTTGAAACCTTCAGATGTCTCTGTGTTGTAACTTTTCTAAATATGCGCTGTGGTGCCGGTCTAGTTTGTTTAAAATTGTGCAAAAATATATCCGTTAGTTGAATTCCAAATACCAGTGTGACAATGACTATTATAAAAGGTAAGCTGTTCTGTGATATTCGTGTTTTGTTATGTTTCCCATCTCGACTCGAGATATTTGCTAATATTATTGCATGTTGTACCGATGGACCTTTTTTGTTCACTATTGACCGTGTCCCCAGTTTTTACGATCGTCTGAGTCGATGACGTAGATATGTTTCAAGGTTGTATTTGAAATACGAGAAGTGCAAACTCGTCTAATGTCCCACATAATGTATCGAGTACATAATACATGTTAATAACACCGTGCAAACATATTTTATAGTAGGTAGGTACTAACATTTTAATGCTATTTTATTGCACGCAAAAGTCTAGTGTGTGTGAAGGGTGAGTCCTTATCATTATGGATTGCGGTTTTATTTGGAATAAATTTATAATATTTTTATACTATGTATTAAAATGCTTAATACCTATACTATATGATGTCATTGATCGTGTTATATACGCACTCCCGTATAAATAATACATAAACAGAGTGACGTGACAAATCTCGCTGTTTTTGTGGTATTATGATCTCACAAACATTATGCTGGCTATTTGTACAATATCGTCCTACAATCCGTTGAGGTTCCCTTTCGACACGATTTTCCAGCGACTGGAGTCGCCGGGTGGGCGGCCGAGGACATACGACGGGCGGCAAGCGCGTCGAGAAAGTAGTGTACATTTAGGGACATCACTTGTCCGCCTGACGCACGGCTCCAGAGTGCAGACCTCAGACAGGAATGACTAATGCTTTCCCCTAACATTCCTTCGATATTTTCCCCCGATGCTTTTCCTCAATCCCACACTGTTTCGTCCAATGCGCGATGTGTTATTATTTACCTCCGAAATGAGGTCACGTAGTGTCATATTTTATTAGCGGTGTTATCTTAAGCTCGAGGTCTTTGTGTAGATACATTTGGATCACCAAAATTACTCTCATTTTTGAGCAAATAATCGATCGAAGCCCGATTTGTGTACATTATATGTGTAAATGTACGACACGCAGTCATCCCGCGAGGCAACCGCTATGACACCATTTGAGTTCGGCACTTGACCATAGTAAATGTTGGTTGCAGGCGCTGGCGTCAAGATGGAGCACTTCCAGGCGGCGATCGACCCCCGCAAGCAGGAGTTGCTGGAGGCGCGCTTCCTCGGAGCCAAGGTCAGACTCCCTTCATGTAAACACATCAACACATCCATCTCGTCGTGTGATTAACTCATTACATGTTCACATACATACATACACAAATCCGTATCGCATTCATTTCTCGTCCTAAAAATGACCTATAAAAGATACAAACTTAAAAAGGACGCATTTTTATGTATTTTTCACTTTCTTAGACACGTTGAGGAATGAAGTATGTACAATGGATACAAAATATATATAAATATATTGGCCCGTGTATTTTATTTTAATGTTGCCATCATCAATTTGAGCTAATTTGTGGTAAACCGGATATTTATGTATCCAACACCAGTATCTGTTTTATTTTAGAACTGTGTATTCCTTCGTTACTGCATAATATGCGAATGTCTTATCACTGAATCACTTCATTGCACGTTTACTCTTGTAAAGCAATATTAACCCAGCAGTCTCGATCGAATTTGTTTTAGAATACGCACGCAATTTTACCCGATACGTACGCAAGTATAAGTATACACGTATCCCTCTCGTGACTTTCTTGCGATTTAAACGTTTCGTTTGGAGGTTTGAAGCACCGAAGGTCCCGAACATCCTTTGTTCGCTCGCTGCAGGTGCTGGCAGGTAACAAACTGCGTTTACAGTATTCGGGGCTAATGCTAAAGTGTCGGTTATTCATTCATTACCTCCTACAGGATGCGCAGGTAAGGCTCCATTCGAGCACATGTCGCGTGCCAACTCCCAGGCGAGCATATTTTATACGATGAACAACAAATCCGTACTTTGAAACTGGATCTCTTTATCTATTATGTTATTTATTTTTAGTTCGCTATCTGCGGATACCAAATAACATTTTCCGTATTATGAAATAATTATAATGGTAGAGCTGTGTATTAGTGTAGCTTGTACATAAAGGTATATTGTACCTACTCACGTGACGCAATGTTTTAGTATTATACATCCAATTATTTTGCAGTAAAAAATGATAATAGTTTGTATGTATGTGTAGTTAGAACAAGTAGAAACACTAGACGGGTCGGTCGAGTGGTATTACATTCTTATTCAGGTGTGCATTATGGTAGGAAAATGTACCGAACTAACCAGTTTTTGAGTACTCGTGTCGTCGGGTCGATTTGAACACAAACGCCGAAGAATGGCTGAATGCTATATTTTTTATAGATAACCTCATCATACCGGAATCTTAACACAGTAATAATAATTACAACGATGTCAAGTTTATTCTAATTGCTTAGTTTCAATGTCATATTCAAATTATAAGCTTTTTGAAAACAGTTTTTTTTTTATTAGTAAAATGATATTATTTACATCTTGGAATATGCAAAATACGCGAATAAGAATTCACATTTTCGTGTCGAAGTACGTAAGTACGAGACTGCGAACACCTAAATTTAAACATAACCGAACTCGCTGTTCGGGGGCGTTGTTTGGTTTTCGTTATTATTTTCTGATGTCGAAAAATTTTCAGCCGTCATGCGATGTGTGTATCGTTAGGGCGTGACTTATTGTTTGAGGTTTATTTTAACCAACCGAGTGCGATGGCTATATTGGGAATTCATATACACCATAAAATATGCGTGTTAACCGGCAGGTAAAATATTCACAAAATGTCCTTTCCACCCGACTCGAATCCGACGCTGCGTGATTCGGCTTCACGTATCGACCTGAGCATCGAACACAACATACATGTACCTAGTAAGCAGCTATAGAAAGCGTTTCGCCGTCTGCAGTTTTATTCTGGTTAACAATGCCGTCCGTCCTGCCAAAGCGATATGCAGCAGGCAGCAAGTCTCGCAGTTTCCGCGATCAATAGGGTGAGCTCGGGCAAAATTTTCCACTCGCGAAGATGTCCGATTGCCGCAGCGCACAGTGGTCTGGATTCGGCTTCATATGCATGCGCTCTTTCTAAATTAAACTTTGGTTTTCTCGATATTATTTTCGAATATACACTCGTATATATTTTGTATGTATACTCGTATAATTGCTTTGCAAGAGAAGGTCTGTCAGGTAGCCTAGATGCTTCTGTATCAGATCTGGGAATGCGGTGGGACAGCTTTCAATACACTCGTATAAATGAAAAAAAAAAGAAATCTAAAGTATCCTTCGATTTGCCTTTGAAAAAAAATAACAAAAAAATGACACATTTTGCTCGTTTTACTGATGATTTGTCATCTCATAGTTAAAGCCCTTCAGTTTAAACCAGTCATGAAATAATAAAAACATTAAATACTTTTTTTACGATTTATTGATATTTCAACATACACAGGGAAGTTAATAATAATTTCGGATAATTCATATAGCATCATTTTCGTATAAACCTCAAGGGCGCTTACACAGTTGTGAATGAGGATATGAAAATGATAGATAAAAAATAATAAAAAAAACGAGTCTTTTATTTATTTATTTATTTAGTTATTGAGTCTTCCTGGGGGTCTGATCCCGCTTATGTTGCTGTCAAGAAGACCACCTAAACGGTGGAAGGATAGCTGGTCTTCCACCTCCCAGGACATACCCGAGAATGACAGGACTTAGTCCAAAAAGAAGAAGAAGTTATTGAGTTTTTTTTATTTCGTTCGGCTACTTTGCAGGAGAATAGGTTAACATCGGTTCATAGTGCATTGGTAACATACTAGGTAAGGCAAAATACTACGGCAGTTACAACCCTTCGTAAAATAAATGCCCTTTTTAATACTAATTTAAAAAGTGAATGCAAACTTTACCTTGTTAAAGTCATCATCTCTATTTTGACTTGTATCGTTACGTAAAAAAATAACCGATACAAATAGTAAAGAAAATCCTTAGTTCATTTTTCATCCTGATGATGACAAGTTTCTTGTGGAAACCGGTAGGTTAAAAAGTGTGCTAATAATAAAAAAGTGGTTAAAAGAAAGTTGTTTCATTTTATAAAGTTTATAAAATGTGCCACAAAGTATCTGCGAAAAACATTCAAGAAACCTAAGTTCATTTTTCAATTTTGGTATGTGCTATGCACTCTGCATATGATGTATGACCACCGTGCGGCGCAGCGTTGCCGGCTCCCGATGCGCTCGGATCCTCGGCTCGCCACCTCGCATCCGCGAATGGGTCATTTTCTCCTCGCCCTTTCGGCTACTAATCAAATGATGTGTACTTTTTATATCAGCCGTCAACGCCATCGAATAATACAATAGATTGGTTTACTCACACACATTAGTCAGTCAGAAATATAACTACGAATGTAATATACGAGTATCAATTCACGCTATATTATGCTATCAATAAATAATAAATGATGTCATTGTTGTTTCGTGACATTTTCATGATTCCCATGTTGAATTTGATTGTCTGAAATTGTACAATAACTAAAAACGGAAATTTTCTATTTGTCATTAATTTACCTTTTTTTTTACATAATCGTAAAAGTTTCGATTCAAATGTCATAGTTGTCGGTGACATTTTCATGTTTTCGTGTAGTGAATGTTGTGACTTAAAAATAACTTATGTGATTTACTTTATTTTTTTTGCATTGTCGCGAAAATTCTAATAACTTTAAAGCTATTTTTTTATTTATTGATTTGGCGTTGAATTTGTAGAACTCAATTTTAATTTATGTATTAATTGTTCCATCAAACTTATGGCCAGCGAACAATTGTCACAATATTAATTTTTATGTGTTTTTTTAACAATAAAATACAACTTAACAGACTCAAAAAATCTGTGTTTGATTTAACAATTAATACATAAACTAAAAAGCTTATTTCCTATCACGAATCATATACGTTCATCCGAGTTTGTATCTGAAATCGTTCGATAAATAATATCACGCTCACTCCTTTCAAGAACGTCATAAATCAAAAATCGACAATTTTCAGTTGTACATGTTTTCGGAATGCCCAGAAAATGTACTATATCCCAGCAAAAGCGGCATATTTTTAACTTAATATTTACCCGCTACAGGGCAGAAAGTCTTGTTTTTGCATTTTGAAGAAAAGGTATTGTTTAATTGTTTTTTAAATATACTAAATATTTTTCAAATGGAGAAAAAACCTTCAGCTTTTACCTAAAAAGATCTGTTGCACAGTAAAAAGTTCAAAAAGTGGCTTCATATTTATTTTTCATACATTGTAATATAATTATAATATTTAACATTAAAAACGCTCTCCTGAAAAATCAAGTATTTTGATTTATGACGTTCTTGAAAGGAGTGAGCGATCAGTTAGTGAAATATTTTGAAGACTACAGTTCATATTGGAGTCTAGTATTAATAGTAAAATACGTAAATGGATTAAGAGCAAGTTTGAATATCGTTTGGAAAGAGAAAATCGTGATGGCGATGAATTACGCCCTTGGAATGCGCGAGTTCCTCGCTGCTCGCTATCAATACGCCGCGATGTGAACGGTGGACGAGCCGAGTGCAATAGCCTATATCGACACAAAGTGTAGCTAAGAATGTAACATGTACATCGGCAGCAAACCTACTCTAAGTCGACCACCACACTCTTCAGACACACCGACCGAAGGAGACAGAACATAGACCGTTTAACTTCACCAGCCTTCTATTTCGTGTAAAGTTCACCAGTTTCAGTTGCGGACTGTGACCACAAAACTCAAAAACAACCACCATGTAAACACATCGGTTGGGTAAACCGTCGTTCGTATTTGCGAACAATTATATCGATTCTCGTATGTAAAAAAAAGCCTCAAAGTCTTCAGTGAGTTAGTGACTTGACAGTCGGATGGATACTAATTAGGTCACACTTAAAATATAACTTTGTTTTGAAATCGCTATAAATATTGTATTATAACTTATTATAATGTCTACTGGTTTCAAAGCTGACAGCTTCTTTTTCAAGACTGAAAAAGAAGCGGACAGCTTTGAAACCGGTAGACATAATTAACTTACAATAAAATATTTATAGTGATTTTAAAACAAAATTATATTGCAATTATGAAATGGAAAATCACAGTTTTATTGCTTTAAATGTAAATTATACTAATTAGATCATTTCGATTGAATTTGTTTAGAATACAAATCAGCAAGTCAAATTAAAAGTAATATAAATGAAATCAATAACATAACGCCCTCATTCTCTAGGCTTCCATCTCTCACACGCCACACGAATTTGAAATATAATCAAAACATCAGTAATGCATACATGTTATCGATTATTACTTATCCCCTCGCTTATTGATCAAATTAATATTAGGGTGTATTCTCATGATTGTGTTTCTATCCAAACATTTTTATCATTCGTACAATATTATATTTTTCTTTTCCCCGATATAATTTTAAGTCAGCCATTCTCCGAGTTAACACTGTGACTATGAACTATGAACACAACGCGCCGGATGACTCCAAATTAGCTCCGTGTGGCTATTTTAGTCTCGATCGACACAGCTCATTAAATCAATCTTCCCAATGTTGATATACAAGACACTTTTGTCAGTGCGTTCCTTCCAATGTACATATTATACAACGTATCCGGACAACTCGATGCTACTCGGCGTACAAAGTTTAGCCTCGTCAAAAACAACGCACGTATGAGTACGGACTCGGTAACTTACATTCCGAGAATACACTCGCATTAATAGTTGTGTATGTATGTATAACGAGTGTGGCGCAATGTTTTATTTTAATATCGCGTGAAGTACCTGCACATTGGAAAATTTACATTCATAATGCGTTTATGTCTCTTTTCGTGTACACATACATATACAAACGTCGAAATAACTTTGAAGAGTGTTCACCGAGTTGAGAGATAAGGACATGTTTATTACATTGAGTCGTCTTAATCCGTACAGTGTCTAACTCCACTCGGACTTAGTCTATGGGACAGAGTAAAAACATTTTATTTTGCCAATCAAGTGGAATTATCGATTTATTGTACATATTTTATATGGATGCACGGATACAACAAAGTGTTTTTGAAATGGACCTCCGTTAAATTTCAATGCTCGTACTCTCTTATAGACTAAGCCCGGACAAATATCAATATCGTTCAGCTGGTTTTTCGTTTACACTTGCAAAAAAGGTTAACCTTCATATTGTTTTTTTATACAAATATGATAAACATATTCACTAATCACATTTTTTTGGTTTGTTATTACGCTTTTAAATATTCAGTATACGAACTAACAAAAAATAATTGGCATAGCCGTGTCTACAATATAATAAGTATCATTATACAGAGTATTACGTAAGAAGATTTAAAAAAATAATACTGTGGTATTTATTCAATCAAATTGAATGAATATTGTACCTATACTTATTTCCCAGTATATGACTGGATTTCGTATAAAGAAAAAAAAGCGTCGTAAGTCACATTCTTTAAAAATATTTTAGGAAATTTTATTGTATATTTTTATTTAAAAATATTTTTAATACTTGGAAAAGAGAAAATCGAGCTAGTTACATATAGTATTCTAGTTACGTATTGTATTTGACAAACGATACTGAAGTACGCTGTAATATCAAAAAATCAACGAAGCATTGTTTGTTTATGCATAATTTCAGATCTACCTCGAGTTAAATACCCGAATAATAATCGTTATCTTATCAACTTATTGTGAATTTAAAAAAAAATCGTGTGAGAGATAAGCTTACCAACTAAAATAAGCAAAGAGCACGAATTATGTTAAAATTATGCGAGAAGTAACGAACGCAGGCACTGCACGTACGTATGTATATGTTAGTATTATGCGCGTGTATTAATGCGCTCGTAAAACAAACTGGAAAGACCGCATAAAAGTAAAACAGAATAGTTCGCGGATTGATATACACACCGCTGGCAATGAACGGTATCGCTGTCGGGGTTCACAACCGCAAGGCGCGACGGTGCCAGATCTACCGGGCCCTGTCTGCCCGATACCTGATGCGGGGAAACTTTCATCCATTCGTGGCGGAATACTAGACTGCCAATCGGCGGCGTTTTGACACGTTCTCGGCGATTATTTACGAAACATCGTTTTTATGACCCGGCCTCCGACGTACAGACGCTGTTGCGGATTACTAAATACCTACATTGTTGATACTATTCGACGAACTCTAGATCTATCGGAGGCTATTGTCTTGGCGGCGCTATCGCGCTGCAGGCGCGGGTCGCAGGGGTCCCGGCGTCCCCCAGAAGCCAGGACTCGCGCCCGTATCCCGTGTCTGGGCCGCCATGTGTTGTTCCGTACGCCCTGCACCCTCCCTGCCGCCGCCGGCAGTGCGACTCCTTTCTCGACACTCGGCCGAACCTTCAGTCGCTGACGGATAACGCGTGTTACGGTTTTCTTGTCGTTTTACCCTCCGGCGTCATGTCATTTAATTAATTTTTACGTTTTGTGATTTACTTTTGTAACGTGAAAATGTGAAATCGGAAAAAAAAGTGGTGTCGGCATTCGTTATTTAATAAAATGAAAACAACGCACAATTTTCGCAACATAGTGTAGTATGTGTTTGTTATTGATATGGATACATTATTTCCCATCCTGAAAAACGACCGAACGAGGTAAGGAACTTCTCCAAAAATTATCTTTTCGCACTTGTTTTATTTGACACGGCTTACATTCACTCGTTCCTTCTTTCTGCCGGATCGATACTCGGCACACTATCCGTGCAGCACCTCGTCGCACCGAACGAAACTTTCTAGTAATCGGAATGTGCCGAGCCGATGAACAGACACGAAACTCGGAACACCGGTGCGAGGACCTTCGCCATCTTCCGCTCCCGGCGCCCGCTGACAGCCGCGGCTGCGCCCGCGGGCGAGTCCCGCCGCAAATCTCGGCCGAATGACAGACACTATCGACGGAACATCGCTGCAAAGGACCCGCATTCATAAACTCGTCGCATATTCAAATCGGAAGTCGTAACGGAATACGCGAGTCGGCGAAACCGAGCACGTCCGCTCCGCGCCGGAGCCCGCACTGGAATGGCGGAGCGGGTAGCGGCAGGTGGGTGGCGGAGGGCGGCAACAGCGCGCCAGCTGATCGGCGACGTTGCCGCCTCGGCGCGGGTGAGAGGGGCGGCGGCGGAGCGATGGCCCCTCGTGAGTGTGTGGCATTGCAAGGTCCGCTCGGGGCCGCGCGCCCCGCGCCCCCCGCCACCGGTGCCGCCGTTCGGATGACCCAGTCCCGCCCGCCCGAAGGCCCCATTGATTTTCGAGCGATCCGCCTTCGCGCGTCGCCCGCTTTAACTTCTTCGGGAAATCTTTTCTTTTTCCTACGCTAACTTTCGCCGCGACGCTTTTTCATCGTACGGCTTCTATTGGCCGCGCTCTGAAAATATCCTCTTTATTTCTATTAATAAAGCGACAGGCGTGGGATTTATTTTTACAAATGAAAGCTATGTTCAATATATATGAGCAAACAAACTCGTTCATTGATATCATATAAAATATGATTAAATTCCGTCGTTATGATTTAGTTTTTTGTGGTTCCGGAAATATTATGTTAACAGCTCGAAACATGTAAAATTAAACTAACGACTAAAAAATGCTGTTTTACTAGAGAATGAACAGAGAATAGGGCATGAATAGTTACATTCATTAACATTAAACAATTTCATCCTGCGATTCATTTGAAAATTTATATTTATAATAAATATTTCTTGAGAGAGATTCCTACAGAGCTTTGATTTCGGAAACCATAATAAATCGAATAAAATTATTTGTTTTGGGTTTTTGCCTTCTATTGTTGGATTCGGGAGATATATATAGGGTCCGCCATCTAAAGTTTTTTTTTTCAACTAGTGCTTATTTCGTGAATGGTAACACTTAGCTCATGTCTGATTTGACAGATAATTAGTTTTATCCTTCCGCTGAGCGAATATGGTTGTGTATACGCTTGAACAACGCTGGGAAATATTGCGACATTACTTTGAAAATCATGGTAATGTTGCAGAATGTGTGCGAAAATTGCGTACGGTTTTTGGAAGAAGAGAAGCACCGTCAGCTCCGTATGTTCGTTATCTTGTGAAAAAAGTGAAAGAAACTGGCATCCTCATCGATAAACCAAAGCGTGAAAAGCCAAAAACAGTGCGTACACCCGAGAATATCGATGTTGTGGCAGAAAGTGTGCGTGAAGCGCCATCAACATCAATTCACCGTCGTTCTCAACAATTGAACATTTCGGAGACATCATTGAGACGAATTTTGCATAAAGACCTTGGTATAACGCCATACAAAGTCCAATTGGTTCAGGAGTTGAAGCCAACTGACCATCCAATGCGTTTTCGCTTCGCTGAGTGGGCCTGCGATCGACTTACAGAAGATGCCGATTTTGCCAAAAAAAATCATCTTTTCGGATGAAGCTCATTTTGATCTTGGCGGGTATGTAAACAAGCAAAATTGTCGTATTTGGGGCACAGAAAACCCGCACGCATACATTGAAAAGCCGGTACACCCAAAACGAGTCACTGTTTGGTGCGGATTTTGGTCCAGAGGCATAATTGGGCCATTTTTCTTTGAAAATGAGCAAGGAGTGGCCGTTACAGTCAATGGCGATCGTTATCGGGCCATGTTGAACGGATTTTTGTTCACAAAAATTGAAGAGGAGGATATTGGCAACATTTGGTTTCAACAGGACGGCGCTACGTGCCACACAGCCGAAGCTACACTCGATGTTTTGCGCCCTGTTTTCAAAAAAAAAAAGTTATTTGGCGGACCCTTTAGTATGTGGATTTTACAATATGTGATATTTTACAATCTGTCTTCTATATGAATTCTATATTCTTCTAAATTCTTTAAAATCTAGAATTTCAACCATTTCAGTATCACTTGTTTTCACTTTCATTTTCTGAACTAAAATTTGACGATTGATATCAATTCAAACACCTCTTACCGTCATAAAATCTTAAATTATGACTTATATCTAAAAGTCTAAAGGCATTATTATAAATCATTATAAAATCACTAAAAATATTTTATTATAACTTAATTATAATATCTTCCGGTTTCAAGGCTTACCGCTTCTTTTTCAAGACTGATTAATACTAAAACACTGTCTACAAAACAAAAATTTAAAAAAATTGGCTTTTAAATTTTGAATTTAAATTTTATTAAGTTCGTAGTGTTTTAGTATTAATCAGTCTTGAAAAATAAGAGGTTAGCTTTGAAACCGGTAGAAATTATAACTAAGTTACAACAAAATATTTAGTCTTCTCCTTCCTGGCTACATCCCAGCTTATTGTCCTTGTAGACTGCTGGGTTCAGCTCTCCTCGTCCTCAGGTTATATGTCCTTCTGTCCTGGATAACCATGTTATCTTTCTGCTTCACCCATGAATTCCTTGGTCTTCCTCTAGATAACTTTCGAGGAAGATCCTTTTCTATTGCCTGGTTAACTACATGTTCGGGTTCTCTGCGTCCTATATGCCCATACCATACCATAATAAAATATTTAGTGATTTAAAAAAAGTTGTATATTTTAAATATTAAAATGGAAAGTCAGAAATTTATTGCTTCAAATATAAACTATATTTATTTATATTTAAAATTGAAACACTGCAGTGTGAAACCAGCCCCATTTCAGCGCGCTGGAAACACGGAAAATAAACCTCGTCTACAACCCCCCCCCCCCTCGCCCCTCCGATCCGCCATACGACTCGCGGAGCTTTTATTCGTACCAATCTGTCAGTGTTAGAATATCTACTTTCCGTAGCAAATCGTGTCGAAATTAAATTTATCATTGAGAAATTTCACGTATTTAGCAATCGGTTCATGGACTGTTTGGACAAGCTCTAGCAAAATGCCTTCGTATTGTTTGCAGTACGATGTTCCGTTTCATTTCTTCGGCGGAACCGTATCCAAAGGTGCTGAATGCGATTGTGCAAACATCGTCGATCAATATGACGATGTTCATCGTACTTAATTTTTTCCTCATTGGATTTCAAGTGTTAATTTTATCATAATGCATACCTGATTATACCTGATTTTAAACATTTTTATTATTATCAATGTAGCTCTTATACATATAATATAACACTGCAATATATCGTTCCAAACATTTTTAATTTGTTGCCGACGGAGTTTAGAGGTCAAAATAAAACATGGAACAAAGGCAAAATAAAGGAATGGGTATGATCGAGAGTTAATTCTATGAAAATCGTAAAATAGTTTATATTTTTATTTTTTTCTCGACGAAACCCGATCACTGATCAAATAAAATATGTGGAATAAATAATAATAATATATTTTTTTAAATCATAGTTTAAATGCGTCGAGCTTTATTATCGTTTAAGAAATTATGACCGCAATTCTAGAACTAGGTTCGGAAAGAAGAGTGGATATTTGAGGTGGGGGTTGGATTTAATGGAAATTTGATGGGGTGCAGTATTAGTTATTAAATTCTTTTTGATACAGTCAATATCTATTTTCTTATCATTTATGTGTGTGGCCGAGTCAGAACCTCAGGTCAATAGCGTCCTTAAAGTTTGCATATTTTGCACGATTTGTTTATTTAATACAATATTAATTGTGACGTTCGATAGGAGTTATACAAGAGCATTATTATACTATCGATCTAATGCAGGCTGATACCGATAGCAACTTGACAGGCGTACTGATAACTGATAACCCGTGATGTTGCCATTACGAATAATAGGATTGTAAAATGCGATACAATGATATTCAATGTTAATTATTATTACCTTATAAAACATTTTGCAGATTGAAAGGAAATATCTCCAAGATTTTTTTTAAATACATCTACATACTTACCATTAAGTAGTTATCAATATTTCCGTTCACTTTAAAATACATTGAATAATATTTACGTAAAAATTACAGACAATTATATGTAAGAGTATACTTCTGGATTCCAAAATTGTGATAAATTTGTTTTTATCAATTAAGATGCTGACTAGCAAAAATCATCTCAGAAAACAATCCGTGTAAAGTGTTCTCAAAGTACAAGTTTGGTTATCAGTTATTTGTTAGTAATAACTCATTATCATTTATAGTCTTAAGTAGAAAATTATCGAATAACTAATTAAGTTGGCGACTAACGCAACGTTTTGGTGTGCTGATTATAGTACCAATGATCCCGGACGATTACAAAATACAACTACAGTATTAAATCAATCTAATTTCACAGATTTCTCGGGTATAATAGACGGTACTATGTTTGTCCCGCGTCACAACGTTCTACATAGAAAAGTAAACATAACCTTACGATTTTTAGTCAAATCAAACAATTTTTGTTTATTGAAAGTAGTCAGGTCAGGAGTCGGAATAATCCCCTTGTATGTATGAGGAGACACATGAATGTGAAAGAGGCAAAGATTGTTTACAAAGATAGATTCGTGTGACGTTCTATTCCCTCTGCCCACCTCTGCAATGAAGTGGCGTGTTAGTTGGTAACTATTTTTTTAATGAAGATTTTTTTTTAAAAGCTAAATTTGAAAGTTACAAGTTTATGTATGCACATGAAAAGAGAGCTGTCTATGTCTTTGGGTAATATTTTCAGTGTTCTGTATTTAGTGTCCATTTTTTCTTTGTCCAAAAGTGGTCTGTATTAAAGCTCAGCCTTATTTGGTGCCAACCGGAACGGGTAATGTGCGACTCGCTGCATAAAGGTGTATACATATATACATTAGGTACAATATCCACATTCGTGTTACTTACCATACATATGCCTGTATATATGTGGTTTGATACATACACACAAGGGCGATGGACGTTAAAAGTATCGAGCTGCGAGCCACGAAGTACCTGCACGGGGGTTGTGGCGCGTTCAGTCTCGGAGATGTGCACTCAGATACGTATTCAACGCACGTTTAAATCCGACGGCCAAAATAATTGTAATACAAATCTGGAAATTTTAATACAAGGATCAAACAAATTGATAGTTTTTTATTACAAAAAACAGCGCAATCAAACATAACACATGAAATTTAATTATCGATACTATTTGATTCTCTTAAAAAATATAAATAACCACTCTCAATATTAATTACTTAGACTTATAATATCTGATGTAATCATCATTTGTTGCTGAAGATACGTAGTTTCTATATAACTAAGCCCTATACATTCTTGTTTTATTTTAGTTTTTATAAATAATATATTTTATTTTCCACAAAAAACTGCATAAATGACAACGTTATACAAAAATAATGCATACCAACATTACAAGGAACATCTTAATATATGTTTCACGCCTATTAGACCTTTTCTCAACTGCGAACTCGAGACACAAATATTCTCACTCGCATACATGAACCGCAACATAGAGTTCCGAACTAGAAAATAATGTTTTCAGGAGAGTAAAAGCTTTTTTCCAATAAAATCTGTACAAAGCTAGTCTATTTTCACAATAATTTTGAACACTGAATGCTTATTATTTAAAAACTTATTTTTATTTTAAAAAAACACCCACTCTCAACTGAGTACTTTTTATAGAAAAAGCCCTTCAATCATCAGAAATTAATTAAAAATTTATTTAAGGTAACATTTTTTCACTTCACCCTACCTTCGGGTTATTTTCAGGCATATTTTTTTATAAACAAGCAAAAAAAATCACAACGTTTGTTGTCACTAAACATTGTCAGGTACGAAACCTGATAAAAATTTGTCAGTGTATCCGGTACGCATTAAATATTTTTGGAACAGATATCTTTTCTCGTGTGCGTAGGTCATACTGGTTAGCGCGGAATGGTGAAGAAAAACCGCGCGTATCACGTACGTTCGTATGTTTAGGGCGGTTAATGTGTTTTTAATGACTGGTCACTGAAAAGTAAGAGTATGACATATCGATCCGCTGACTTGAGCAGTTTTTAATCCAAAAAACTCAAGACTAATTCTATGTATGTAGGTAGAAACTTACACTACCGAATGCTCTACACGCCAGTGTCAGGGAAAGAGTAGCAACGTGTTATTTATTGATCCATTCCGCCAAACCTTAATAATATCATACTTAACAATATTTACTGTTATTCAAAAACCATTGAGGAAGCCTTCCTTTGATAAGTACGTGCGTAAATAAATAATAATATTAGTAAAAAGTTGTCTAACCGAATCGGCTGAGTCAAGGTGTTCGGTTGGAGTCGAGGATTACGTAATATTTTGGTAGGCAGGATCTATATTATAATATTGTGTAGTAGCGCTTGCTGAAAGCGGGTGGTTGGGAGGGGGTGGGGTCTGCGAGGGGTGGGGCGGCGTGAGAGGAGCCACCAGCCTGTACTGCGTACTGTAGGCGGTAGGGTAGTAGGGACCCGCTGGCAGCCCCAGTGAGGCAAATGGAAAATTGCACCGGTGGGGGTGTCTACTGGGAAACTAGAGAATAATCAATATGGAGTACCCATTCGTTCAATTCCCCGGACAGCCTCTTCTTTTCCATGCGCCGAATCTGCTCCCCACTCGAACTATCTAATGGCGCAAATACTCATATACCGACATGAAACACTTTTCTACGTTATTCTATTATTTACTGATTCTTTTTACCCCTTTTTATGTATGTCGCGTAAAATGTTGGCTATGTCTCTATTCTATACATTATTCTAAATCACATTTGAATGTTTCTGACATTGTAATGTTCAAATATTCAGAACTTAGTAACGCAACCATATTTTTAGAGATCACGCAGATTTGTATGAATTATTTCAAATCATATTGTACATTATAAAATAGATGCCAAAACATACCTACCACTTAGTGAGACAACAACCGGGATACGAAGTTAGAACAAAGAGCTAAAAATAAACTTAAAATCGTTGCATTCTTCATATGAGTTAAATAAATCCGCAAATCCAAGAAATACAAAATCCCTAGACACTTTTATACATTACATACAGTATGAAGTTTATTTCCCCGTAAAAAATGTTTGTATGTTTAGGATTTCTTACAATATCAGCTACATCTACCCTGACATAAGTTTTCAAATAGAGCGGCATCCTGTTTGCAGTGAATTTTGTATTTAGGTATATAAAAAAAGTTTTTTAATATCCTGCGATACTATAGTGAAATACCAAAATGAGTGTACTTCGTGATCGTAATTACTCATCAACGGACACGTCAGAAATGATGTGTGTACGAGTCGAGCTGCGGTCCCATAGTTAGTGTCGCGGACTCTTGAACCAGAGGCCCTAGGTTCATACCCTGCTATCATCGGCATAGCAATAAACCACATCTAGTTGAAAAGCAATATTTGTTGCATTTCAACTTCAATGAAATTTCAACATCTCGATAATAATTCAGATTTCTTAATATCAATCGATAAACTTTCTATTCGTCTTCATTTATAATCAACCGATCTGTCCCAGTTAACGATTTGATTTTACGAAATCATCCGCCTCGACACCGTCGACTTCGGGCTTTTGAATTTCCGATCGTTTTGACGGAATTCTCAGTCGGATCAGCGGCAACGACTGCCTGCATTCTTATGTTAATGAATACCGAGTCGGGCACGCAATGCTTTGGCAGATATCGCCGGCAAGACACGGGCGTCCGGCAGTCCATCAATAGTTACATTCTCGGTGGCCGCCATTTTGCGTGACCATTGTGTGTCGAATTAACCGAACGTCCGTCCGGAGTGGATCGAGGAGGCGAAGTGCAATATTCCACATTCAGTGTTGGGTTGGGTATACTCGCGAGGCCCGGGACATGAGCAGAGACGCGATTGCTACACGTACCTAGTGTTTCCCCGCGCTATTTCCACTACTTGTCGCGGAATTTCAGTAGCGAGTTCTAAACTGCCTCGAGGTACTTACGAAGCCCGTCAGCCGACAATGTTGCAATTTTTCTTCGTATAATAAATGAATAAAAATATAATGATTAAAAAAAAACACAAAAAAACTTCGCGAGTTCATAACCTCTCTAGAAGGGTCGATTTGAATTCTGTATCTCGTATTGTTTTTACTTAATTTACTCTTGAAATCGTCATCTTTCTTACAATTTGTCTTTGACTAGAGCATTGATCATTAGCTTTTCCCCTTTTCCTCCCTCACGCCCAGGTATTTTCACTAATTTAGAAATGTGGAATTTTTTAACTTGAATAGTACAAGTACTTATTTTGTGGAACTCATTTATGTGAACGACTTGATTGATGTAACTATTATGTAAAATTCCCAAATAAAAAAATATAAAAAATTAAATATTTTTATGGTGTTTATATTTAAATAAGAACCCTTCATTTCCGATAGTTTTTTTTCTGCTTTTGGTGATATTTTCAAAAAGATTCTTTTCAATTTATTTTTGTTAAGAATATCCCTGTTTATACATCTTGTAATTTCCTTTAAATTTTCATTATTGATTTCTTGTGTTTAAATTCAATTGAATTTCTTATTTGATAAGTTCATAGCGTCAGTTAAGATATCCATATAATATGTAGATAAGTACTTCCGATATGAAAAGGCTATTATAGTATAGTACGCGCTGTGGTAAGGAATACTTCCTGAAGTACCTGCAGCAAGTGAGCCTGCGAGCCTGCAAGCCTCTCAGGCTGTTGACCTCTTGTGAACCTGAATTGAGGCCGTTATGCCTCTCGACTCATTCTACCGAGTAAGCTCTGGTTTCCAATTTTGCCCACTGCTAAAATATAGAGCTTACATGTCTACTCGAATTTGGAGTATATATTTACTATTAAAAAACATCCCTTACGCATTTATGGTCCTTGAAGTTTATAGATAAAAACTTTGGATTTTCTTTTGAAATGATTAATATAGTCGTATTGTTATTCAGAGAAATTCTCTATTTTTTTAAATTAAGGAAATGCTAAACTTTTTGAAAATTCATGACGTGATGAAATAAGGAATAATTGTGGAATATTATGCAACCCTTTTTAGTTTATAATTTTAAGTTAAATAATTATTAATTTAACGTTAAAATTAACACTTATTTATAATTATTACGTAATTTTTTGCGTTTTTTTAGCATTTTACATTAAAATAGTGTTTATTGGATCAAATGGCATCAAATTTGTATATTAAATAAATACAGTCGTCAATGAAACCCGCCCTTTGAAAAATATGCCAGTAAATTCATTACAGTTTTTACACATAAGTAATTCTCAATTTCAGGGAATACACCATCATCCGATAACGCGTAGCATAGCGACGGAATGTGCCGATTTTGTTTCCATTGTAATACATTCGTGATCATTGACCTCCGCTAGAGAGAATTACAGCAGTGCTCCTCCGCTAACAATGCCACGACATTCTGGAACAGTTTCCACTGGAAGTGGACGATTTCATTTATCGCGTAACGCGGCCCCCGCCCCACTCCGTGTACGCGCACTCATTAACAGAATACGCGCGCTGCACTCCTCGTTACTTCGGCTAATCCGCATATTGCTTAGTGATCGTCTTCTCTGGCCGCTGATCCATCGGCGACAGAACAATTCGATAAATATGCAAGATCCCCATTATTCGCTCGCAGTATCACGTGTCCACGCCCTTGACGAATCGTCCGCACCGACAGCTGGGAGCTTTGCGTTATAAGATTTGCGAATCATCAAAACAGTCCGATTGCGGGACCGGTTCGGGCTCTATGATTCCGGGTGTATCGTTCGTTACAGTTAGCGCTTATCTCCCTCGACTCGCCCCGACTGCAACGTCACGATGGGCCATCGTTTACGCGCCGACGTCATCCGATTTGCTTACGAAAATATGTCGGCGACAACCTCCGGGAACACCGTAGTCTCTGTCGAAAGCTATACATTCCAATATGGTACGGCGACGATGGAATTGTAGTTAGAATTTATTCTATTTCGATTATTCTTTTCATATCATAATTTCGTGCATTATTACAGATGGCAGCTGGAGCCTTACAGATGGCACCCCAGGCGACAGTCAACGCAGCTCAGACGGTTCATAGTCAAGACTCTAACATGAGCACCGGTGAGTAATGTTTGTTTACTTCTCGGCCGCGGCCGCCGCTGCGCGCCTACAATAGCGCCATCTTGTTTCGTTCGCCCAGTTCACCGGCTGCTAACTTTTGCCACTGACAGGCGCGCGTGTCAAAACAACTGTCGTAACTTTTTGATGGTTCATAATAAATTTATTATCATTTATATATGTGTCAGAATTGATATAAGCTTACAAACTCATTCGATGTGTAGGTTAATTATGCGTCATTTTATAATAAATTATTTTAATGTTTTTTTCCATCGTAAATGAAAATTTTAACTTTTTATTTTTAGTTGATACGAGTTCTCACTTGAGATTGGTTAAAGGGCAGTATTATCATACAAATTTATTTTACCACGTAATTCATACTGTATATATCGACGACTTTGAAAAGAAAAACAAAAAATTAAATTAAAAAGTAAATATAAGAAGATTGAAGAAAGGAGAAAGGCGCTGTATTAGATGATTTTTTTTTTAAATGCCTTTACATAAGGTTACCATATTTGTTTGATGTTTTCAAAATGATCTATTGCCAAAAACCTTTTTAGAAGAATTGTGTTCAGTGGCTATGTATGTATATAATTATAAAATGGTTCACTGTACAAAAGGTGGAAAATGTATAGTGAGAAATCCCAGAAAGTGTAAGGAATGTATGGAAGCTGAGTGAATTTCAAACAAAATATTTTGATTATTGTAAGAGAATTGTATTATTTTAGTATTCAAAACATGTATGGAGTAGAACACAATAAAGCAGGATTCACTTATCTATTTCTTGGCAATACTATACATGAGGAATTCTCTTGCTCCCAGCATCAACTATTTTCTCTGCCTTATGTTTTTTTGTCTGTTAAAAGTCTTCCCGGTAGGTCCATCTTAGGTACACGCCTTGTAGGATAACATATTGTAGGATAAAAGATTGAATATTAGTCAACGCACTTGTTACATATGACTGAAGAAACAAAAATAAGCATAACCTAAATATATCATCAGCCCGATCCTTAAAATGCTTAAATCTATCCGGGTTTACTTCAAAGGAAAGAGTAAAAATATTACAATTTAACCAGACGCTTTATTGGAAAATTATAACGGTATTGAAAGCTTTCTTTTGAAGCTTTTCCATATTGTATTATTTTATACCATATTGTACTGTGGAGACCATTAACCGACTATACTCAGCGGAATTTCAAGATGTCGGACTAATCTGAAAGGAAGCCAAGGAGATGGCTCGTGACAGAGTGACTTGGAGACGTCTCATGTTGGCCATATGCTCCACCTAGGGAGCGAACATGGAAAAAGAAGAGGAAGAAGTATTTTACTGTTTAAAACAATATCAAATAACTATTGAAATTTTTCAGGTTCCTCCCACAGTGATAAGGAGGGTGACGCCCTGACGCCAGAAAAGGGTGGCGCAGTGGTTCGGGCCGGCGGCGCGGGGGTCGGAGCGCTGGCAGGCGCGGCGCCCACGCTGCTGGGGCTGCCGCCAGACCGCAAGCGCAAGCGCAAGGGGGACGAAGGGCCCCCCAAACCGAGGGGCGCGGGCGCTACCAGCGCCGGCACCGTGCCCGATGCGGCCAAGAACAGCCGCGACTACTTCAGCAAGCACCCCTCCAGCAGCCCCGTGCGTCACGGGGGCGCCAAGAGCCCCTCGCCGCAGCAAGGAAATTACCCCATGGTGATTACTTTTTTCCTTTTTTAACTCAGTCATTACGTTTCAGATAAGTTCTGACTGTTTTGCATTTTTTATTTCTTCTATCAAAATTAATTGAATTTTTTAAATTAAAAATAAAAAAATGTGGAAGAAATGCTCTTAAAATATTTAATACATTTAAAACATTATCTTTTACTTTCATAATACGTATGCCTTGAATATAAGTTTGTCATTTATTTTTTATATTGGGCGCTTGCGCACTACACGGAATTTTACTGTCCGGAAGTCCGGTTAGCATCATGAAACGGTTAGCATCATAATTGGCTTGGATTGGCTTGTGCTTTTGGCCGTCTTTCTTCGGATCGGTGCTCTTAATCGGTGCGTGGATTTGATCGTGTTAAACTGTAGAATTTGCTTTTATTAATAAAAAAACCAGACTGCCAGATGGTAAATTTTGGAGTAGTGCACAAGCGCTCTTACACCGTGAGAACTGTCCATTGAAATTCTTAACCTATTACAAGAAATATTCACTGTCGCGTAGTTAGGTAGATGTTCAATCGGGAAACTGGTAGTGAGACTTTGTTTCCCACCAACTGCAAGATAAATAATTTATTTTCACGTAGACAAACATGTGTTGAATGTATGTTTTATACTTTCCTTTACCATCTTTATTTTACAGTCAGCGGATAAGGCTCTGTGGGTTATAGCTTGTGCACACCCTATTTTATTATACTTAAAAGAACAAAATCTTGTTTGAATCAAAATCAATTTTTATAAATTATGAATATCTCTTTTCATCTAACCCCTATCCGAACCTGATGTTAGATAATGGACCGCACCCAACGGATGTGCCCTGTACCTAAATGTTAATTAGATGAAAATGAGGTGATCAGTCTTGCGATCCAGATTATTGTATATAGGAGTAGTTTGATAGGGTACAAGTGAAGGAGCACAGCGTGAAGCATGTAACAGTTATATGGGAAAGGAAATGGAGGTAAATGTAGGTAGAATGTAGATAAGAATCCCCGCCATGGTTTACACATTGTTTGCGAGAAACGCTTAAAAGCGTCTTTTACATACTGTTGGTAGAGAGCAGGAGACGCTTATAAGCGTTCTATTTAATTTTGGTTACTTACTTAGAGTTACTTTTGGTAGAGTACGAGAGACGCCAAAAAACATTGTACCGATCGGAATTGGGTTTGCAGTCACTTGTGATTAGTATACTAAGGGTCGGGCGGTGGACTGTCCGAGTATAATTAGGGTCAGAGTTGATGAAAAACACGCCCGACAACAATGTGTTAAGTTAGTAAATGTATAGATATGCTACCCCAAATAACCACTAATGTATGAATTCTTCGGAGATCGTATCCCCCTTTAAATAACTAAATAAGAATATTTCCTTGTTCATTTCAAGTACCCGCCATCACCGTCGAGCCTCCTTGCCAGCAGCGGCGGGGAGTTCTTCAAGAGCGGCTCCGTGTCGGGCGGAGGGAGCAGCAGCAGCGGGGGGGCGACGGGCAGCGCGGGTGCGGTGCTCGGAGTGGCGGGGCGCGGCGCCCCCTCCGCCCCCTCGTCCCACAAGCAGTCCCAGACTGACCTCACCTGCCAGAGGATACAGGAGTTCGAAACGCAGGCATCCTCCGACCTGGAGGTGCGGAATAACAAGATCGATGAACTCACCCGCGCCTCTGACGACCTAAGGCACCAAATTTCCTCCCAGCAAAAAGTGAGCAATTCCAATATTCAGATTTGTAAAAATGCCCATTAACGGCAAATAGAAACGAGTTTGAGTTATTTAATTTTATCATAATTATATCATAATATATATGAAATATATATTTTTTACCATCTTTACATATTTGTGAGACGAGTCTCTTGAAAAGTATGGATCAACCCTATTGTCAAACAAAATTATGCCCAAAAAAGGAAGAAAAAATGTTGCGATTATGCTTATGCAAGACTTCTTCCATCTACTTATTGTAAAATAGTAAAACTATATAATTACTTAATTATAATGACTATATGACTGCTTGATTATAGACACCACTAACAATGTTAACTTCTTGTATGACTTGTACTGATGTCGAATGTATTGTTGCAGGTAATAGAACAACACAAATCCCACATTAGTAAATGTATTGACGTAGTAAAGAAGTTATTAAATGAGAAAAGCACAATAGAGAAAAAAGAAGCCCGGCAAAGGTGTATGCAAAACAGGTTACGGTTAGGGCAGTTTGTCACGCAACGTGTCGGCGCGACGTTTCAAGAAAATTGGACGGATGGTTACGCATTTCAAGAATTAACAAGGTGAGAGATTTTCGGTACTTATTTCCTATTGTAATTTGATGACAGAATGTGTGATAGTTATTATCCCAACACCTTACTGCATATAAGCTAATAGGGTTTTGACATCCTTGACACGTCCCGTGCATCCAACACGGTTTGGTGCGGATAGCAGTCTGTTTTTAGCATTTAGTTATTTTTCTGCTACGTGTATATCATGAGCATACTGAGAAAAATGACCAAGTCAATCCATGTAATTTTGACATAAACTCATTGAAATGGTTAATGTTTTGAGTTCGGAGAGAGGTCGAGATGTAGATAAAATAATGCTTAAAGTAGATATCTGAAGTACATGTTTGAGTTTCATCCAAAACTACTATCTCATGCAAAAAGTACACAACTTCAATTCTCTGCTCATAGTATGTACTCATGTGATATGCAATTTGGCTACAGAAATACAATAAAAATTAGTCATACAAAAATAATAGACACATATATTAAATTTGAAGTTACCTAGTTTTAGTATTTAAACTACGATATATACTGTATGAAATGCCCACTCCATCAAATATTTACCTACTTTTAAGTTCTTCAATTAATTTGAATAATATTCACAGGCGGCAAGAGGAAATAACAGCTGAAAAAGAAGAAATTGATAGACAGAAAAAATTATTAGTTAAGAAAAGGCCATCCAACGTGGAGGGGGGCACAGGGCGGGGTAAGCGAAACAACAGCACGGGGGCCTCGGCAAACAGCGGGGGCACGGCGGTCGTGGGGGGCGCGGCGAGCGGCACGGGGGCGGCCGTCAGCACTGGCGGGGCGGGCGGCGCGGGTGGAGCGCAACAGGCCCAACTGCACAACGGCACCGAACCCCCCACCTTCCTCAAGCCGGACCCGCTACCCACCTTCTCGTGGCAGGAATACTATGAAGCTGATGAGATACTGAAGGTGAGGATAAAAGATAATGAATGCCTTCTGGTTTACTGACAGTCGTACCTTATCGAGGTATCATCCAGACACAAAACTGTGTAATATATATTTGTAGAGATCCTTGCGTTGTTCTCCTAAATATCTATTAAATACTCTTGCTTGTAAGTGGCTGTACAATGGTGGTGTTAGTTATTGATTATTAGCAATCGGATCTGCAAGTTAAGTGGTGATTGACTTTCCTATTTTGGTATACCAATATTGAATTAAAAGAGTGTATAAACTAAAGTACATATATGTATATTTGTTGTCCATGGATTAAAACTAACGGATATACATACAATGCTTATTCGCAAGTTGCTAGTTTAAAATAATCTACACATCCATAATCATGTTTTCACATTTTATAATATTTCGTTTGTTTAATTTTATAGCTTCGGCAAAGTGCTTTAAAGAAAGAAGATGCAGACCTACAACTAGAGATGGAAAAATTAGAAAGGGAACGAAATTTGCATATCCGGGAATTGAAGCGTATTCACAATGAGGACCAAAGTAGATTCAGCGCTCATCCAGTTTTATCTGATAGGTAGTGACTCTCAACATTTGGTTACAATGTGTATTATTTTACAGATAACAGATTGGTGATACTAATTATTGGTATTTTCAGGTATCTCTTGCTAATGCTCCTTGGAAAAGGTGGATTTAGTGAAGTGCATAAGGCCTTTGATCTTCGAGAGCAGCGGTACACTGCTTGCAAAGTTCATCAACTAAATAAAGATTGGAAGGAAGATAAAAAAGCAAATTATATCAAGTATGAATTGAATTACATATTTAATATGTTACGATAAATCAGATTGTAGGACTTTAATAATTAATTGTTTACACATTTCTTCCAGACATGCACTACGGGAGTATAACATACACAAGGCGCTTGACCATCCGCGGGTCGTAAAGTTATATGATGTTTTCGAAATAGATGCCAATTCTTTCTGTACAGTACTAGAATATTGCGACGGACATGATCTTGATTTCTATCTGAAACAGGTAAACTTTTTTAATTTTCAGATTCTGACGTTGTTGCATATTTGTACAAGCACAGTATTTTTTATTCCTGATATATGTTTTTTCTAGCACAAAACTATACCCGAAAGAGAAGCTCGATCCATAGTTATGCAAGTAGTGTCTGCTTTGAAATACTTGAATGAAATCAAACCGCCTGTTATTCATTATGACCTCAAACCGGGAAACATTCTCTTGACCGAGGGAAATGTTTGCGGCGAAATTAAAATAACCGACTTTGGTCTTAGTAAAGTAATGGACGAAGAGAATTACAATCCCGACCACGGCATGGATCTAACCAGTCAGGGAGCGGGCACCTACTGGTGAGAAAACTTCATATTAAGATACCGAAATACTTAAAACGTTTTTTTCGTGTATCTATATAATTGATATGTATTTTTACTATTTCAGGTATCTGCCGCCTGAGTGTTTTGTGGTCGGTAAGAACCCTCCCAAAATAAGTAGCAAGGTAGATGTGTGGAGTGTCGGCGTTATATTCTACCAGTGTCTCTATGGCAAGAAGCCTTTTGGACACAACCAAAGTCAAGCTACAATCCTCGAAGAAAACACAATTCTCAAAGCCACAGAAGTACAATTTGCTAACAAGCCCACTGTTAGCAACGAAGCGAAGGTAAGAAAGAAAGGAAGGAAGAACGGGATCTAGTGTTGTTTGAGGTTTGCTCGTAAGTCGGCATGTACTCACGTAGCTGTCTGTTGCAGAGCTTCATCCGAGCTTGCCTCGCCTACCGGAAGGAGGAGCGCATCGATGTGTTCAGCCTGGCGCGCCACGAGTACCTGCAGCCGCCGGTGCCCAAGCACGGGCGCGGGGCGGTGGGCGGAGGCGCGGCGGGCGCGGGCGGCGCTCACCACGCGCCCTCGGCGCCGCACCACGTGCCGCAGCCGCACAACCCGCAGAGCTTCAGCGCTGCCATGTTCGGCTCGGCCATGAACGCGTCCAGCAGCTCCTAGAGCCGGCGGCGGCGGCCGCCCCCGCCCTTCCTGCCGCGCACCTGTTGATGCCCGTCGTGGTGCCGTGCCGGGCTGCGTGGTCCCGCCGACTGCGAGGATTGTGCGCCACTTGTGATAGTTCCGCGGACTCGCTACCGAGCGACAGTGTTCAGTTCCTCGAGGTGTGCGTGTACCTGTAATATATAGATAAGTCCCAGTCGACTATTCCTATCTCCTTTCCTCATTACCACTTTTCTCTCGGCCGCTTCCCGCTTGACCGCATCTGCCGGAGACGGTACTCGTGCGCCAATAGACTCGTGTAATCGTAATATCTTACCCTAACGTTAATGTATATTTTCAGTTTGGTTCCACGACTGTATTGTATGTGTATACATGAACGCTCGCGTGTGAATGTATATATGTATTTACGTTATATGTATATTTTACATATGAGTAGAAACCGATAAGTTATTTTATAAAGTGACCTTGCTTTGTATCATAGTAGTGTGTTATTTGATTTAACTTTTGGCTAAAAAGAGTCTGGTTAGACTGTATGAAGTGCGAGTGAGCGGATAGATCACGCGGGCGAGTGTTATTATATAAAGCCAATCCGTCGAAGCGCTACCGCTTCGGTGTTTTAAGAATATATAAGTCTGATCAGAGAATGTGTCTTTTTATTTTATTATTTTGCAGTTAATAAATTATCTCTTTTGTTGATTGTTATACAAAATATTATACAGATAGTAAGATCCCTTACATTTACAATTATATAAAATATGTAAAAAGTAGGAATTGTAAAAATGCAACAAAAAGCTCCGATCGCTTATAGTTGCGGTGTGCGGAGTGCAGAGTGCGGAGTAACTAACTTTCAGTGGGAAACTTTACAATTTTGCTATTGTGTTG